>NC_049915.1:9593757-9631257 GCF_001411555.2 Juglans regia | reverse complement strand
ACCCAGGGGGTCAATGGGTTCCTTGACTACTTAGCACGGGTTATTACAAACAAACTTTGACATTAAAACTAAAACTATAGCAAAAATGCACACTCTTTGCAAACAATAAATGTTCAAATGGTTGCATCCTTGAAGGCCCTTACTACAAATTTTGCAGGTCTTCTCTAGCTCCATGCTCGCACCTAGCACGGGAGCACTTATCTTCCTATCTCTCCAAGTTGAGCTCCGCGCTCACATCTAGTGTGGTTGAGTCCATCCCCCGCCTATCTCTCCAAGTTGAGTTTCACGCTTGCACCTAGCGTGGTCAAGTAATCTCCCACCTAGATCTCCAAGTTCAGTTCCATGCTCGGAGATCTCCATTGCTTGACAAAAAGGAAGAAAGAAACCAGGGGCCGGCTCTTGTAACTCATTTTTCTATGGGATTCAGCAGGTTATCTCAATCACGACTTGACTTGAACATTCTCAAACCCTTATTGTTAAGCAAATCAACTTTAAGAATCGCAAACATACTACAAGGGATAAATACACCCGCCTATCTCTCCAAGTTGAGTTTCACGCTTGCACCTAGCGTGGTCAAGTAATCTCCCACCTAGATCTCCAAGTTCAGTTCCATGCTCGGAGATCTCCATTGCTTGACAAAAAGGAAGAAAGAAACCAGGGGCCGGCTCTTGTAACTCATTTTTCTATGGGATTCAGCAGGTTATCTCAATCACGACTTGACTTGAACATTCTCAAACCCTTATTGTTAAGCAAATCAACTTTAAGAATCGCAAACATACTACAAGGGATAAATACACCCGCCTATCAAATGACACGTGTCAAATTTTTATTAATATTAAGTTATTAACGTAATGAAATTAATAATTTATTGATGAAATTTTGAAGGAAGATCTAAGAGTCTAAGTTGATATTTCTTAAAATTATATGGAATAAAAAATTTAATGAATAAGAATAGAGAATAAGAGCTTCTTTGGGATGTAAGACGATCACATCTCATTTCATGTCAAAATTTTTCATAATTTTCTGCTTAAACATCACTTAAATACAAATACTTTTTAGTTTCAAATATTCAATTTTTTATCTAATTAATACATAATCATTACAATTTTCTCAAACTTCCAAATGAAACAAAAAAAGAATCCAAATTTTAAAACAAAAATTATATTCTAACAATATTTTATTTTTATAATATTTTTATTCAAAATTTTCTCTCATTTTCTAAACTACAATAAAACATCTTAAGTCAAATAATTTCACTATTATTCATAAACTATTTCACTACTATATACAGAATTCTCGTTTCATCTCACTTCTCAAATAAACTCTAACTTAACTTTGAATAAGACAAATTATAAATTATTTTTTAATTTAATTAAATAAAGGAAAATTATAGGTACACCAACAAAGTGTACATATCATTTGTAATTATTTTTTAGGATTTTTGTTTGCTTTTTTATTTTAATATTGTGTTTTTTTTAATATATAAAAAATACTTCTAAAAAATTACATTATTGATACAATTTTTGGTTGAGTTTTCTCGGTGCCCTAGCATTGTTCTTAAATAAATGGCATTGAATAATGCTAGTCCCTTTTTTTTTCTCCTCAAAATAAGTGTATTTTTTTTTTATGCGTAAAGAAAAATAATATTTATAATTATGAGTATACAAATATCATATAATTATTTTAAAAAAAATAAATAAATATAAAATTCACATAAAAAAATCTATTCTTTTAATTATAGATATTTTCTTTAAAATAATTAATTCTTACATATTCTGCTACTATATCGAGTATTATATCAAAGACATGTTAAAAAAAAAAAAAAAAAAAAAAAAAAAGAAGAGAAGAGAAAAGAAGATGAAGGAACGAAGAAAAAATAAAAAATAAACAAAAATAAAAATCACATGCCAGCTATGCCGTTCTGTTTTGCGTACTGTCCTCTTCTCAGTTCTCATAGGCTTCCCTGATTTCGCCACCGATAAGGCCCGTCTTTGTTATTTCTCACTCTTCTCATTTTCTGCGGCTCCTTATCAAAAGGTAAGGATTCTTGCTCCGATCACTACTTTCCCTCCTGTTTCTCGGAAAAATCTTATGATTTGTTTGGCTGCTAAGAAAGATAGGAAGGAGGAAATTTTCTTGAGCATGAAACAACTTTTTGGCTCGGTTTTCTTTCCTTTTTCCTACGATTTCTCAGCACTCAAACAGATGGAAATTGAAGAAAATCCTTGCTTTATTTCATATCCGGAGTTTCTAATTTGATCCGTGTTGCCGTTTTGCGTGCGTACATCGTGCAGACCTTTGGTTCCTGAGAGAGTACTGGGATAACTATGGCTTCGATTATCGTTAATGTATCTTGTAATGTCCAAGGAATTAAGGGTTTGGAATTCCAGAACTATGTTGGACTTAAAGCGTCAACGAATTCAAAGCTCAATTGCGTGAAGACCGCTATAAAGGCTCTACCGCCACGTTTTTTGGTTGTAAGAGCGAGTGAGAGGCAGGATGGACCAATTAAGAAGATGGGGTTGAGTGATGCCGAATGCGAAGCTGCTATTGTGGCCGGGAAGGTGCCCGAAGCCCCTCCCGTTCCACCCAAGCCGGCAGCACCGACCGGCACTCCTGTGGTCCATTCACTTGTGAGTATTAGAACTAGATTGTCATTTGTTCCCAATCATATGGATATATTTTGGGTAACTGAAGTAGGTTTGGAAGTTTTGGACTGTCAAGATAATGGATTCATTGTGAAATGTTGATAAGTTCAATTTGAGCTTTGATGGGTTTGTATTGTGGATAGAGCTTTGTTACTGAAGATTGTAACTCCTTTGGATTGTTTTTGGTTTTATAAGCCATTGAATCGACGCCCTCGTCGTAACCGCAAGTCGCCTGTGCTGCGGGAAGCATTCCAAGAAACGCAATTATCACCGGCAAACCTTGTCTATCCACTTTTTATTCATGAAGGTCGGTACTGATTTGGATCTCTCTCTCTCTCTCTCTCTCTCTCTCTCTCTCATGTGCTTATATGCATAAAGCGGTCTAGATTTGCATGATCTAAACATGCCACCACGAAACTTGCAGGCGAGGAGGACACACCTATTGGAGCTATGCCTGGATGTTATAGGCTAGGGTGGAGACATGGACTTGTGGAAGAGGTGATTTAACTTAATCGATTCTATGTCTCATGCATGATTAAAATGATTTGCATTATGTTTTACAACCCAACATTGATTTCTCGAGGTAGTAGGCAAATACTTCAACTAGTGTTTGGCCAACTTAGGCTGCATTTGGTTGCAAGACTCAGCTGAGCTCAGCTGAATTTAGTCTAATTTTAAGTTGAGTCTAACATTCAAATATCTAACTTTTAAATTACTAAACTCATCTCAACTCAAAACCACCTTACATGTGGGACCCACAACTTTTTTCAACTTAACACATTTTTATACGCGGGACTCACAACTTTTTTCAACTTTTCATAAAAAGTACTAACTCACCTTAACATCTAAAACACACTTTAAATTGAGTTTAGATGAACCTCACATAACTCCCTCCACTACTCAACTTACTACTATTCATAAAGAATTGAGCTCAGTTGAGTTCAGCTCAACATTCAAACGCAGCCTAAAGCTGTTTTATAACTTGGACTGAGCTTTGCTATAAACTATCTGACTCGTGAGTTGATGACCTTATGCTCTGCTATTGGGGATTTTCTGGGGCATGTAGGGTTTTAATAGGTTGAGGCTACCGATATGCCCTTAGGTGACCCAAGGATGCTTTGGATTTTTTATCAATTTTGTGAAGCAGCTTCTATTTTTAGGAAACTGTTGAGAAGCCCAGAAAGAGAAAATCTGCCCAACTTCTGTATTATAAAAAATATAAACCTCCCAATTGGGCTTGAGAATTGGATTCCAAGACTGTCACATGAAAAGACCCAAAAGAGAAAATACACTAGAAAGAAGAAATAAACATCAAATCCCAACCCTTAAAACAGCATGCAAAATTAAGATTCTTTTAGTTTATTTTTATATTCTTTTTGAGCATTAATGCATCTCAAAGTTGGGGGCATTTTTGTTGTTTCCCTGTCTTTTATTGTGTGAAAGTCCATGGATAGGATTCTTTAGCGGAAACCCATCTTGAATTTATCTCCATGCATTATTGTCCCTGTTAAGTTGTTTGTGAATTACAAAAAATATGTTGATGATCAGTCATTCTAGGTGTATCCCTTGCTCAATATTCTTCATATACTTGACTTCTGAAAGTGCTTGAACAAGCACTGAATGGCTTATTGCCCCTGGACCTTGCCTCAGCTGTAAAATTTGTAGTGGTGGGATAGTTAGGTCTGAGGGTCATATTTTGCAAATCTCATTTTCTTCTTCTTTTTTTTTTTTTTTTGGGGGGGGGGGGGGAGTGAAAAGAAATCTAAAGTGATATTGTATTTTGAGTGGCTCATAGAATTTGTTGTAAGGATCTCTAGATGGTTGGCACAACTTTGAATTGATATCGAATTTTCCACTTTTCTGATGCAAGTATCCTGACTCATGAGAATCTTACTGAGTACCCATGGTGCTTTGGACCAAGTTAACTATTTTAGATGTTGGTTGTACTGTATCTAAGAACATTTACAACTGGGTAGACATTAGATCTAGTTTGAATCGTTCCAATTAGAGTAACTTTTAAAAATTTTCTTTTTCAAGTGTGTTATCTCAAAATAATTTATTTTGTGGCCCTGTGGACAAATTTTTGAGTAAGCATTTCCTGAACCAGGTTGGAAAGGCTCGAGATGTTGGTGTTAATAGTGTTGTGCTCTTCCCCAAAATTCCAGATGCTCTCAAGGTTCTTACTCTCAGTTCCTACTTTTGAGTCACCATCATTACTCATTCACTGTTGGTATGGCTGCTGGTCTGTTCCTACTTTTGAATCACCATCATTACACATTCACTGTTGGTATGGCTGCTGGTCGAGTAATCCCTCCTAGCCGTTGCCTAGAGTGTAGCCTGCCTGTTACTTTCCTTTCCTACTTTCTTTCATTTGGTTTCTTTAGGGGGGGTTGTTAAGATTGAGTTTCCTCCTCTTCCACATAATGATGAATCGTGATTGGTTTTTGCATCTTAGTCCTCAACAGGAGATGAAGCATTCAACGACAATGGGTTAGTGCCTCGAGCAATACGGTTACTCAAAGACAAATACCCTGATCTTGTAAGTCAATACACCATTTAATTTTCCTGGGGCTATAGATGGATTTAAAGGTCACAGTTGTTTTCAATCTATTTCATCAGGTAATCTACACTGATGTTGCTTTAGATCCGTACTCCTCCGATGGTCATGATGGTATTGTCAGAGAAGATGGTGAGAATTTTTATATTTGAGATGTTGCTGTTATCCTTATAAAGAAAAGTGTGAAGACTCTTCTCAAAAAATGTTTTAAGAACTTAGAAGAGGCCAATCTACAAGGCAATAATGAATGCTTTCTCTTGACAGTAGGATCGTCTGATGTCTCAAGGCAGCTGATGATCTAGGACATGCTTCTGCATGTTATGCTTTTCTTTCTTTTGCACCTCAATAACTTCTTAGACTGGATTTCCCAAGTTCCAGAAAAAATCTGATCATTATTCTAGCGAGTCTGATTCTATGGCATTATGGTACCAAGTCTAATTATGTGCGTATTACTGATAACCTGCAGGTGTTATAATGAATGATGAGACCGTACACCAATTATGTAAGCAAGCTGTTTCCCAGGTACTTTGGTTTACAGTTTGCACAACTACCTGATATACATACATACAAACATACATGCAATAATATGTATACATACAACATGTATATTGGGGTTTTAAATATACCGAGTACTGTACTGAAGTTTCTGCATGTGCAATGGCCTATCACTCATTTTGAATGTCATTTTTAAGCCTTCACATACCAAATTTTCAGAGCTTTCCTTAATTTGTACCGAATGGGTAAACTGAGATGCTTCCACTTGAAAGTTATTGAGAACTACTCTTTTCTGGGACTTTCTAAGTTGGTAAGATGGTATATCTTTTAAATGCTTCAAGTCCATGATGCCTATTCAAATATCCCATGGCTTCTGATTCAGTGAAACAAGGGAAGGTACTGGTAATCAGCAACCTTGGTGGAGGGTTGCAATATTTACCTCGAGGTTGTTAAGCGTAATGTGTGTTTTGCATTTCACAGCTGTTATCTGACTATATATTTTTTTTAACATTTTGGCTTGGCTACTTCTATGTACAGGCTCGAGCTGGAGCTGATGTAGTCAGTCCAAGTGACATGATGGATGGACGTATAGGAGCTATTCGAGATGCTTTGGATGCTGAAGGATTTGAGCACGTCTCAATAATGTCATACACAGCGAAGTAAAGATCACCTGATTTCTCATTTTGGTCCTTTGATCACTTTCTATTTTGTGCAAATAAAGTGCATTCTTGACAATTACTTACATGTAACAAATTTGCAAGTGCGCATGTTTTGCCATGTAGCATTACTAAATCTCAGTGAGTTCTTGTTGCTTTGATTCATACTAGCCTCCATGCATGAAGCTGCAAAAGATCTAATAGGGCTCAACACCCACCAGTTGCACGTGTAACTTAGTAAAAATATCAAGCTCCTCATTTCTCTGTGCAATAAGATTTAGAGGTTATTAATAAATATATGAAACTTCACACAGTCGAGAAAAAGAAAAACTAAGTGGGTTCGTGTGAATGCTTTTCATGCAGAGCGGAGGAGGGAGGGTGAGGGAGGGCAAGAGAGGAAGAGGGAGAACGAGGGATAGAGAGAGAGAGAGAGAGAGGTGGGGGGGAGGTAATGTGGGTGCTTTACAGTCCATCAAAGTACATGAAAGTTGCATTAGATATCTTTCATGAAACATTGTTCAACATTTTAGTTATGTAGCTTCTAGAAATAGAATAAATGACATCATTTCACAGGAACAATAGCATATAGAGGTTTTCAGCAATTGAGACGTGTTTGCCCTATTCTCTGAGTGGGATAGTTTTAAGAAATCATTTACATTTTCCTTATCAGCATCTGTTATTTGAGCTTTCTCTCTCTCTCTCTCCCCCTCCCCCTCCCTCTCCTGGTAATAGATCCTTTCTGCCTTTTGTGATTTTGTTTCATAAAAGCTGTGGTCCTTAAGAATGCAACTGGGAAATGTCATTTCCTTGGGATGCCCAAACACTTATTGACTGGATATTTCTTCATTATGTTAGATTTCAGTCTGATTCGTACAAGGTTTTTTTGGTGGTTTATACCACGATATGTCTACACCAGGTTTCTAGGTTGACGAACTATTGTAATTATTGGAACTTTTATCTAGTTGGATAGCATTTATAGATATCCTTCTCCTCAGCTTTTTTTGCCACATTTGGTGTTGGTCATTGATTGAGTTTTCTGTCTCTATAATGGTGCAAACAGATATGCAAGTTCATTTTATGGTCCATTTAGAGAAGCACTTGACTCGAATCCGCGCTTTGGAGACAAAAAGACGTATGTACTTTTTCTTAAATTAAATTTTATGTTAACATTTTTACATAATGTCCTGATGCTCAGTTTTGTGTTTTATTCGGAAACAAAAGTTATCAGATGAATCCAGCTAACTATAGAGAGGCTCTGGTTGAGGTCCATGAAGACGAGTCTGAAGGCGCCGATATCCTCTTGGTTTGTTTTTTTGTTTCTTTAATTGTTGAACATGTTTACCTAAGGCAGAAGCTTCCTTTATGCTAATGTTAACTTGGATGACAGGTAAAACCTGGTTTGCCATATTTGGATATAATAAGGCTTCTTCGGGATAATTCTTCTTTGCCAATTGCTGCATATCAGGTACTTTTTTTCCCTGAGCACTGCATATAAAATATTTTCATTAATTTGTGTACCTTCCAATATCATTTTTAATAATCTGAGACTTCCCTCATTCATCCTAATCACCCAGTCCTTGATTCATTTTCTCGTCTTTGAATTTTGTGGGCTATCTTAGCTTCAAGATGGAATTCATTTTGGTGTTGCTTTCCCACTTTGTAATTTGGGATCTCCTTAGTACCTTGAGCACCAAGATCTACTTACTCTTTGAAATAGATCATGATTGTTTGCGAATATGCCCTGGAAATGAATATATTAGCTCTGACTTCGAAGACATGCTATTTAGACCAAGTATTGGTGCAGAAGCACTTAAAGATTGAGAAGAACAAAAACTGTCTTGTTAAGGCACTAGTAAATCGTTATATCAAAAATATTCCATGGATTTTATAATTTCAGGCGGGTTTTGAATCCCATCATTTAAAAAAAAGGTCTCTCCATAATATTTGTGCTATGTTGAAATCAACATTATAATTAGCCTTTCCAGTAAACTTGCAAAGATATTTCCCCTCCAAACTGTTGACATTATGTGAAGGAGGGGTAGCATCCAAGCGTTTTCACTTCTATGCTTTCCAGATGAACCTTTTAAGAGCACATCAACAATCTTTTCCTTTTACTGAAATGTAATATGCTATAAAGCTTTTCTTGCAAACATAGCCTAACTTCTCTGTCATTGGGGAGAGGAGGGAGGGGGTTTCGATTACCAAAAGAAAAATCTTTCATCATATGGCTGCAAGTATGTGGGATTATAGTGGACATGCTCTCTCTCTCTCTCTCTCTCTCTCTCTCTATATATATATATATATATATATATATATTTAACTGGTACTTACCTATCAAAAAGTGCTTGTAACCGCCCTACCATCCTTTTTGCCTGATGTTATACTTTGATCTCCCCACTCTTGATTGTGTTTGTTTAGAGTTGCTTTAATTCCATGGACTCATGGTTTGGGTAGGCACTCAAATTTTCTTTATTTCATGGCTTTAGGTTTCAGGCGAGTACTCAATGATCAAGGCTGGTGGGGTTCTGAAGATGATTGACGAAGAGAAGGTTATGCTGGAGTCACTGCTGTGTCTCCGGCGCGCTGGTGCTGACATCATCCTTACATATTTTGCCCTACAAGCTGCTAGATGTTTATGTGGTGAGAAGAGGTGAGACTTATGTATAACAATGTGATAAGAATAATAATAATAATGAAGCGTGTCCTTTCTATGTAAAACCTTGAAAACTTGAATTCCTGATGACGTTGAGCTGAAATTGGGAATTCGTTTATTAATATGTTTGTTTTACCTTCTGTTGTTTCTATAGATCTAGAGTGATGAAGTGCTTGAATACTAGACTAGTTCTTTTTAGTACCCCTTAACTTTGAAGAAAGATGTAATCTAGAATAAAAATTGTCAGCTTTCACAATTTGTTTTGTTCTCCTACAATATGAAGAAATACACATTTGCATGTGCCATTCTCTGCTAGTTGCTGAGTTGTGATGGAGCCAAAACCTGATCCGTTAGATCTGTTATTCTGTTGAACAGGATCGCATTTCATAATTATTTGTTTGTTTTTGGACTTTTTGATAGTGGCCAAATGGTTGTCACTTTCAAGGTTAATTTCTACACATTAATACTTAGAAACAGAAACCTATAAACCTATAATGAAAGGGTCGGTGGGGTTATCGGGTAAGTTCATTGCTCTCATACCATCGCGGCATTCGTAGTTTAGATGCAGAGAACTTTGTGAGTGGAGATGGTTAGGTTTTGAAGTTGCTATCACTCTGGTGACCCCAAAATCATGTCCGTAGGTCACCGTTAAGGTTAATTGTCGTCGTCGTCATCATCTGGCAATTGCTATCTTCAACAGAAAATTTGCACAACAACACAGGGTGCAAGAGATCTCTTTGGTTCTATATTCTCATGTTACCTAGGATAAGATCAATTCTATTTTATTTTGAGTTTGTAATTTCCAGCCACATCTGTTCATGTGGCACAATTAGGTACTTTTTTATGTCAACCACGTAAATGGAGAATTACTTAAAATATGTTGATTAGTGTGACTAGGCTGCGTTTAGATGTTGAGCTGACCTCAGTTCTTTATGAATAGTAGTGAGTTGAGTAGTTGAGAGTTATGTGAGGTTTATCTAAACTGAATTTAAAATATATTTTGATGTTAAGATGAATTTAATACTTTTTATGAGAAGTTGAAAAAAGTTGTAGATCCCATATATAAAGATGTGTTAAGTAGGGGTGTATATTTAAACCGAAAAACTGGTCTGGACCAGACCTGTTGGACCAGTTTTGAACCGGTCCGGTCCAGGACCGGTTCTTGTAATGTGCAAACTAGCCGGAACCGGTCGGGTTCCGGTTTTAGGATTTCTCGGACCGGACCGAACCCGTTGATAAAATATATATATATATAAATTAATATTTTATATATAAGTTTTATACAAAATTAAAATTATACAAAATATTATATATATAAGTTTTATATATAATGTATAATTATATGTGAAATTTTTATATATAATATATATAATTATATATCTTATATGAAATAATTTCATATTATAATTAATAAATTATAACATAAAATGTTCATCTTAAATATGAATATTTATAATTTGTTTGATCATATGCTATTAATATAATTATATATAAGATAATGTTATTATAAAATAAAAGTTTAATTTTAAAAATGAAAATTTAATTGACCATATATTATATAGCTATAGACTAATATATAGTTTATAATTAATATTAATATATAACTATACTAATAGTCTAATATTAATACTATTATATAATCTAATAATTTGTATAACTATGCTAATATATAAGTTTATAACTAATACTAATATATAACTATACTAATAGTCTAATATTAATATTGTTATATAGTCTAATATATTATATAACCATACTAATATATAAGTCTATAACTATTTAACTAATATTATAGTCTAATGTAGACTATAGTTATACTTAGTTATATTAAATCACTATAACTAATACTAATATATAGCTATACTAATATTATAATATTAATACTATCATATAGTCTAATATATTATATAGCTATACTAGTATATAACTAATAATAATAGTCTAATATAGACTATAGTTATACTAATTAGTAATCACTATAACTAAATCACTATTAATCACTATAACTAAATCACTATAGTCTATAAATATTAACTATGTATCAAAGGTATTACAAATATATATAAATTATAAGTATCAATTTCCCAAACCATCAATTTTCTTTTTAATTATCATTTGAAAAATAACAATTGAAAGTAGAAATTAAAGGAAACGGTGCCTTTTTCTCTCACAATTCCTGGTTATACCATAAGGCATAAACCCTAAAACAATTTCAAACAGCGCCCCTCTCCTCACTCTCGTCTCTCGTCTCCACCTCTCTAGTCTCCCTCTCGTCTCCGTCTCTCTACCTCCCCTCACTGACCGTCGCACATACCGTGAGCTCATGGCATCACTGTTGTCATCATCGAACCTCTCCTCACTCTCATCTCTCGCCTCCGCCTCCCTAGTCTCTGCCTCTACTCTGCCCTCTCATCTTCGTCTCTCTACCTCCCTCTCCGTCTCTCTACCTCCCCTCACCGGCCGTCGCACATACCATGAGCTCACGGAATCACTGTCATCGTCGAACCTCCCCGCACGGACTTACGGCCTCACCTCACGTCTTTGTTTCTTCGATTCTTCATGGTAATCTTTTTCCATTATTTTTTTCATTTCACTTATTTAAGTTATTTGAAATTAATTCAAGTTATATGAATCATTAGGGTTTTGTGATTGTGTTTGCGTTATTAGGGTTTTGTGATTATGATTGTGAAATTGCCTGAGAGTGCAGTTTATTGTTGATGGGAAGCTTCTGTAACCCTCCATATGAACTAGAAGTCTGTGTTGTGTATATGGATTAACTTTTTTGAGTTTATTTGTTTTTGTGTCTGTGTGTGTTTTTGTTATATGTATGTGTGTATTTGAAATTTTCGATGATAATAACATTTGAATTTATATGTGTGTTTGTGCTATTAGGGTTTTGTGATTATTATTGTGAAACTACCCGAAGTGCGTTTATTGTTGATGGGAAGCCCCCCCCTCTCTCCATATGCGTGAACTAGAAGTCTGTGTTTGTGTATATAGATTAACTTTTTTGAGTTTATGTGTTTTTGTGTCTGTGTGTGTGTGTTTGTTTATATGAATATGTATGTGTGTCAGTGTATTAGAACATTTGAAACTTCCGATGATAACTGAACATTTGAATTTATATGTGTGTTTGTGTGTGTTAGTGTATATGTCTGTATGTGTGTTTGATAGTTTGTGTATATGGATTGCATTATAAAACAGATTGTGTGTTTTATATGTGTATTTGATAGTTTGTGTATATTGATTTTTTTAGTAAAAAATCAAAAAACAGGATCGGAAACCGGTTAAACTGGAGATACCGGTTTAGGAAGGTAACTGGTGCGTAATCAATTTTGAAAAATGCAAAACCGGTACTGTAACACCCTCTTCCTGAAGGCTAAGAGTGTCACGTATTTTCCATAAAAATAAATCCGGCGAGAGATCCCAAATTTCATAAATGAAATTCTAATTTTATTTTGTAGAAAATATCTAATAAAATGTCACCCAAAAACATTAAATGAATAAACTGAATAAATTCATGTCATAAAAACATGTTTTATTTTAGAAAGTCTGAATTAAAAATAAGTGATCCTTCTACTCCTGGTCTGCCTGCTCGTATTCATCATCCTCACCTGGGTGGTTAAAAACATGAAAACAAACTAAAATGAGTCAAAGACTCAGTAGAAATTCATCACAACGTGAACATAGTAAACGCAAGGTTTTCATAAAATTTTCATGCTGAGAGTTTAGTATTCATGACTGTTCATACTGATGCTTATGCTATGTAAAACTGGTTTAACTGAAATAACTGACTGATCTGACTGATTTAACTGATTTAACTTATTTATCTGACTGGCCAACACACTTAATCCTGTGTGCGAGGTTGTGCACCGACCCCATGTCCCGCTGCAGCAAGGGGAGCCGCTAATAGTATTCTGGCATACTATAGTGGACCATGACTGAGTTCGTGGCTTGCACACCACCCTGAAACTGAACTGCATTGGTACCATGCATCTGAATGATCATCTTATTAACTGATTTGATCTTATCTTACACTTGAATTTAAGATGGCTTACGTGTCTTACACACATGAGATGCATGACATAATACATACATAATTATAATTTCTGAATCTGAACATGATGCGGAATGACATGATCGTATGCTATGCTGGATGACATGTTTGCATATGACATGAGTGGTTTATTAATAATGGCTGTCAATGAACTGGCTTGAATAATACTTATATATAAGTTAAACTGTGATGATCCTAATTTATGATCAAATTACTTATCTCGCTGCGCTTCTTTTTGAATAACACTTCGTAACATGGGACCTATATAAAATAATAACTATCACTAAATTTGTTTGGAAACAAATAAGTACTAATATCTTACATAATTAAATTCACAATCTAAAAAATAGTCAAACAAATCTTTTGTTTAACCCTATAATCAATAAATCATAGTATTTAAATTACTTAAATACTAATATATAATTTAGTAGAATACTCGAGCTATTTTAAAGTAATTCATAAAACTTAAATCCTTAACTAAGTTTCACTTCTTAATATAATAATTAAATCTTATAAGAAACCTAATAAATTCTATTAGAAATTCTTAACATCATAATTTTATTAAATTCTACTAAATAGACAAAAGAACATTAACAAAATATTAGTCTCAATAATATATTTTGAAATATATTTCAGTTCTTTAACACATCATTAAAATGGTCTTTGACTAATATATATATATTTAATTAAAAACTGACCTTTAAAAATATTAAGCCCAATAAAATCACAAAGAAATAAAATAAGATCAAGCCCAACTTAAAATACAAGTTCATTTAAACATCATTAAAATTTGAAAATAGTTGCAAATTCTAGCCAATAAAAATATTACTACAAGAGTCCATCTAAGCAAGCCCATCCTATTCACATAAGGGTCTAGGGCCCATTGGCCCATCAAGAACCTAAGGGCTCCACTAGAACCGAATACAAGGCCAAAACAAAAACAAGGGACAAAAACTAAGAGTTTGAGAGAGAGGGAGAGCCACTGCAACGGACTCACCGAGAGAAGAAGAAAGCCAATGCGACGGCGGTTCTGGCGACAAGCAAGGGGTCACGGCGGCGCAACTAGTGACTCCTCTGGGGTGGTGCTACACCGAGAGAGAAAAAGAGAGAGTTTAGAGAGAGAACTATGCTAAACCGAAAACAAGAGAGAGAGAGAAGGCTAGCGGTGGTCAGCTTACCGGAAAGGGAAAGGGCTCGACGGGGGCTACGGTCGGGGGCTTCTGTGAAGAGAGTGGGTCGACTACTATGTTTGGGGAAAACTTAGCCTTGCACGGTGATTGAGAGTGGAGCAAAGCTCACGGTATGGAGAAGTTCCAGTGAGATGGCTTACGGCTTCGAGTTTCTCCTCTCGTATACGAGGTAAACAAGATTTATAAGTGTAGAAAATAGGGAAAAATAAAAGAAACCCTAGAAGAGTATAGGCGTGCATGTGCAAGAGAGTGGAGAGACGTGCGGAGTGGAGAAAATTACTCATCAACAGAGTCGGTTTCCACTAAGATGTTAACAACAAACACTGAGAAACGTACGGATTTGAGGTTTAAAGTGTTTAAATTTAGAGGCTAAAAACAGAGATGAGGTTCGGTGGGCTAGAGAGAATTAAACTTTAAATTTCAAACCAAACTCTAGTGAACGTAATCTGATATAATTTAGTAATCACTATTAAAACAAAATCTCTAGCAAAATTTCAACTAAAATTATAATAGCAATTATAAAAAAATAAAGTAATTATAAATTCTGATAAAACTATAATTATAATAATAATAGAAGAAAATAAAAAACTTTACTAGAAAATTTACTTATATACCCTAAATCCAAGACTGGTATATTACAGGTACATACCTATTCGATCCTAAATTTTGTCCAAAACCGGACCGGACCGGTTACACCCCTAGTGTTAAGTTGAAAAAGAAAATGAAACTCACGTGTAAGGAGGTTTTGAGTTGAGATGAATTTAATAATTTGAGAAATTGGGTGTTTGAATGTTAAACTCAGTTTAAAAGTAGACTGAGTTCAATTGAGTCTTACAACCAAACACAACCTAAATTACAAAATTTAGGATGGAGAACAATATTTTCTAGAAATAATATTCTTTCACTTGTGCATCTAAGACTAGAACCTGGTTGAGAGAACTTGATGCTTATAACAAACATGGAATGACAAATGATTATAATTGAACAGAGCCGAACTACCAGTCTAGTGACAACAATAACTACAATCTACTACTATTACCCGTAACAACAATAACGACAGGGTACTAGTTACAATTGGATCTCCATGAAAAAGTGCTCTATATTTGGTTCTTCTTTTCGCCATCTATCGCCCGACTTCACCATCAGACCCAAAATTCATAGAGGACGACGGCAAGACACCGACGAAATCCCTCCTCGACGTCACTTGTGCCTACTTGCTGCATAACATGCAGCTGATTCAAGCATGCTCATCCATGCTCATTAAGGTATCTTTCTGCAATGGTGGCATGAGCTGCTGCACCTAAAGGTAGAACATCTTCATCGATGATAAAATAAGGTGAGTGGCCAGTGTGTATGGAACCCAAGGTCTCATTCCTTATGCCCACGTAGAAGAAGGCTGCAGGGACCACTTGAGAGTAAAAGGAGAAGTCCTCAGCACCCATCATTGGTGGGACCAGCCTGAAATTCGTTGGGCCCACCAGATCAATGGCCACCTTCCTCACATGCTCGTACATTTTCTCATCATTCACGGTGGGTGGGTATATGGTGGACTCCTTTTCAAAGAAATCAACCATCGCCGAGCATCTGTAAACGCTGGCCTGTTCCACTATTACCTGTTTGTGACGATGATGCAGATTGTTATTGTGAGCTCAAATCTGAATTCTCTTTATTTACTTATTTAGGATCTTGTGTGTGCATCACGAATAAACAGATAAGAAAGGAGACCAGTAAGGATCATCTCCACTCTCCAGATAGAATTTAATTCTCTGTTGTCCCCACTTTAACCAAGGAAGAAATCATTACCCCTCTCATGCCAGAAAAAGGCAGAGGAGATGACCAAGCCAGGTCCCCCCCCTCCACATGAGAGCAATGACATGTCTATAATAAATGGACAAGATTTAAATAACAATAATAAATACTGTCATTCTTTGTTTTGTCATCTTCAGTTACACCTACTTATGTGACATGTTTGAGGTATTTTTATATTTCAACTGCTTATATAAATAATTACTAAAAAATATGCAAAATTAGCGAGTGTGAGCAAAATTTGAGTCAATAGGAGAACTTGTAAAAATAACAATTATCTTTTCTTTTTC
The DNA here is from genome assembly GCF_001411555.2 of Juglans regia. NCBI lineage: Eukaryota > Viridiplantae > Streptophyta > Magnoliopsida > Fagales > Juglandaceae > Juglans > Juglans regia. Next base: position 9,614,905 of record NC_049915.1, on the reverse strand, counting down.
TTTTTCTTTTTTCTTTTTTTTTTTTTTTTTTTTTTTTTGAGTGGGGGAGGGGACTTTCGAACTCCAGACCTCCCTTTTAGAGGCTGGAGGTTATGCGAACCAGGCTACATGCCTTTGGCAATAACAATTATCTTTTTATTTCGTATGACGATTAATTAATCCGAGTATTGGTTTTGAGACAAACCTCTTTAATTCTTTGAAGAAGCAAGTAAAAGCTTGTGTTTGAGAAAGCCCTGAAGGTGCCACCAAGGACAACAGTATCTGGGATCATGTCAAGGTTGTCACCTCCATTGAACGATGTTACTGATACAACCTAAGTGGCAAAGATCACACTTATTTTAGCTTAGTTCATTCATATTCAACACTAACACACAAACAAATGTGTAGACATACCTGAGAATCCAGTGGATTTGCTTCACGAGAAACAATACCCTGCAAGCTGATAACTGCAGCTGAGGCTGCTAAAATGGGGTCAACAGAGTGGTGGGGATTCCCGGCACGACCCTTTTGCCCACTGATTACAGCTCGAAAAAAGCCACAACCGGCGAGCAAAGCACCAGGTCTTGATCCAATGATGCCCGTAGGATGCATATGGGATACATGAACTGCAAATATGGCCTCCACATTCTCCAGAGCCCCATCCCCAATCATCCTCTTTGCACCGTTCCCTGCTTCTTCTGCTGGCTGAAATAGCAACACCACAGTTCCCTGCATGTGATGGATGTTACACCATTTAAAATCTTTTGTAGATCAAATTATGGTATGTTAGCAAGATAGAAGTATATCCTCCGTATCAATTTGCAAATATTATCTTTCATTTTCAGCATGGAAGCTAATGAACACTAGTGGTTACAACAAATTTTATTTTAAAGGCGGCAATTTTGATTATATGTTTTGTGTTTTCTATGTTCCAGCCAATTACCTCCCCAGCACTTAAGCGCAGTTATTATAAGACATCATTTTAGAGGCGGCAAGTTGATTGCAAGTTTGTGTTGGATTATTTCTATGTTCCAGCCAATTACCTCCCCAGCACTCAAAGCAGGTATTATAAGACATCATTGTGACAACCGACAGGAATCATATTCTACACCAATAATAGTCTATTGATTCTTAACTTTAAAAATATCTTCACGCAGAACAGCACGCCCAGGTTGACTCACATGCTTTCATCCATGTAAGACAAAAATGTATATTGGTTTAGGGTGGCTAACATTATTTATTTGTCAAACAAAAACTGATGGCTAACATTATGAGCGACAACCATTTTTATATTATGTTTTCACATGAGATTTTAAGTAGATTTTTAAATTTGCCAAAACATATGACCTGATGGCATAATACCCAAGCCTCCAAAAGCCTCCAAAATGGGGAGGTCTTGGGTTCGACCCCCCTCCCCAATGAATCAATAATAATAAAAAAAAAAAAAAGTAAATTTCTAAATTTCCGAGCAGAATTTGACTGAAACTTTTCTACAAAAACTTTTACCTCTTTCTAAATTTCCATTTAGTTGTTCATGTAACCATCATTGACCTAAAGAAATAAAATGGTCAGAAAGCTTGATAAAGGCTAATCCTATATTTTCCTCGTTAGCTTTACTTTACACCCGGTTTAATAAGAGCCAAAATGATAATCAACCACAATGGGTACCACATCAGAAAAGAAAGATAATAATTTTAGCATCTAGAATATCATCCAAAAAAGCAAAGGAATAGGTTCAGGTGCCAACATATGAGAAAATGCTAATAATCATTGCTACTTTAGACATTAAAGAAAGAGAGTAAATATTGGTACAAATAAAAGTGTCATATCATGGGAACATCATTTAAGCTATATATATATATATATATAACAACTTGCAAGTTCACACCACTCAACAAGGAATCTCAAAGCTCAACCCTGTTCTCTTTGTTAGTTAATGTTGTCCTTGTTTGTTCGCTTTGGGCCATAGAGAACCGAACTGGCTAAAGGGAAAAAGGTTAGAAACAAAGGACCAAGGACAAAAGGCTTGCCGTACTAGACTATCCTCGTCTATATATCCAGTTTTGGGAAAATTATGTTCAACTTTTTGGGTTTCCTTCTATTCTCATGAGTTATAAATACTTTCTTGTTGTCTTGCATCTACTCAGATAAGGTCAAATATATATGTACATACATATATGACTCATCTAACCATCTACCAACTCGTTTTACCATTTGACCATTCCATTTTTTATTGAAGTCTTTTTATCTCTCAACCCGATTTTTATACGTGAACAACTTGAAAGGAAAAAGACATAAAAAAGAAAATAAAAACATGTAGCAGTCAAATAACGGCAAAATGGTGGGACATTGAGTAGCATGGTCCTAACTAAAACATAAAGATGCCACCACGTGCATGCTGGAACTAAATTCAGCTTATATAATCATAAGCAGAAAGGATTGAATTAATGGCTTCAAATCCACGGAAAAGAGACAATGGGTAAATGAAAACTTTACACTTATAATTATTCTATAAATTTTTTTTTTATAATTAATCAATGTATTATAGCACCTCATTAAAAATATGCAAAGCCAAAAGACATCACCAATTTTCAAGAATATTGTCCTGTACATACCCATCTAACCCATATTCTTTTGTGTGGATCCAATGTTGTCCACACAAATTTAGACCTCAAAAAGTTAGTGTACCAACCAACCCATAGGGTCCCTTCACCTTTACATTTTGTAAGATAATTATCTACTTCAAACTAGTAGGGTCGAGGTCATGAGCCAGTTAAATGATAGGGCTCCTACCTAAGCAACTTATTCAACCCACCCAACAAAATAAAAATAAAAATAAAAAATCCTCACAATTTCTTTTGTTTGAATCTCATCTTTTAAATGATAGGACGACATAAGATTTTTTATATTGATAAATTCTATACATCTACTATTCACTTTCACACCCTATACTTATAGTTTTCTTTTCATATGGTGTGTAGTAGTGAATAGTGACTGATGAGAAAAAAAAATTTATATTAAATATAGTAAGATTCACGTGATGTATATATATATTAAAATTATAAAAAGAAATTGAATAAAAAAGTTTAATTCAATTCTAAAAATAAATATCTAGTTACTAAACGTGAAAGACTGTCATACCATCTTACAAAAAAAATTATTAATGCTATGATTATTTTTATAAATATAATAAGTCAAGTAATAAATAGTATATCACACACTAAATTTATAAATATATTAACTTAATAAAAATAAGTGAAATTAATGTGATAAAAAAAAATAATAAGTGAAATTAAGCGTGGCAGAGGTCAAACCTTCAAAAAATGCTCACGAGTCTTCAAGATCTTGGCAGCGCCGATAAGCATGGCAACGTGTGCATCGTGTCCACAAGCGTGCATTTTGCCTGCGACTTTGCTTTTGTGCTCCCACTCAACAGCTTCCTACAACCAACATATTTTGAGTAATGTTAGAGAATATTTTGAGTAATGTTAGAGAGAAGTCATTATAATAATACATATTTTATATTCATTATGTAGTTGCTTCTAATTGATTATTTTTAATATTCATTTGAAAATATGTGTAGTCTAGATGATACCACATCATATGTTTAAAATGGATGTTCTCAATAGTAAATTTTATCTATATTTATTCATTTCTAATTTCTCACCCCCTATAAAAAATATTTCTTTTTTTAACGCCGACCCAAAATTCTCAAAGGAAACATTAAAAAAAAATCGTTCAAAAAATCATAAGAAATGACTGCCAAAAATTAAATAATTACTAGGGTTAATGCTAGAAAAAATTTGAACCCAAAAAGCAAATAAAGTTGAAAAGAATATCAAAGTTGTTTTGGTAGTACAAGTTTTGCTTTGAATTTGAACTATTTCTTGAGAAAAAGTAATTGAAGGGCATTTCTTATCCAGTGTCTGTCTTTACATTCTCGGAAAGATTTCCAAACACCCGATACGAATAAAACAAAAAGAGAAACGCTGTTTTTTTCTTTTTTTTTTTCATAGATTTAACTAAACTGAATTTGAATTTTGACACAAGTAAGAAAATCTAAAACATATAATATAGGAAAATTACTTTAAAAAAAAAAAGAATAAAACTGAAATGATGATCAACAATGAGACGCTAAAAAAAAAGAAAAAGAAAAAGAAAAAAAGGAAAAGTAATGAAACCCAAAATTATTCCCTTCTTAAAAGCAATCAAGTTAAGTATAAAGGAACCTGAATAGGCAGTGCGTCCATGTCAGCTCTGATCGCCACAAAGGGCGGGCCGCCGGTTCCGATCCAAGCCCGAATACCGGTCGTTGCTAAAGGATAATTGTAGCTAATCTCCATGCGGTCCAACTCGTCTCGGATCAATTTGCTGGTCTCGAACTCTTCGAAGGCGAGCTCCGGGTTCGCGTGGATCTTCCTCCTGATGCTCCTGACCAACTCCGCCGTCTCCGGCCCCCTCGCCAATCCCAAGACCGCCTCCGAGCATGCCTCGCTCCATACCGCGCAACCCGAATTCGTAATCGGAGGAGTGGCGGGAGTGACGGATCGGCAGGACCGGTTCTTTTGAACAGCAGAAGGCTTTGGAACGAGACAGCAACTCGGATTGAAGATCGACCTGTCGTCGTCGGGGCTCGGAATCGGCTCAGCTAATGGGAAGAACAGCATGCTGAAAAATACGGTAGAGATTGAGAGTAACACAAGAAGTCCAGGAAAATCCATTTCTCACAGATCAGAGAGAGAGAGAGACTGAGTTGCAGATATAGAAAGCAGGGGAGGATGAGGAAGAAGAAGCAAGCAAGGGGCGAGGTGGAATTTAAGAGAAATGACAGATGGGAAAAACGTTGGGAGGAGGGGGGAATTTGAGCACGTGGAGTTAACAGAGGCTGAGAATTAGAGCACGTGGAGAAATAAGTGCCTGTTTGGCAAAATCATGGCGGTTCAATGGCAGGCGGTGGGTCCCCCATCCACCTCTTTTATCTTTGAGAAATACTTTTACAGTACTTTGGATTGTGATTCGGGTTTTTCATGTTTTTCCAAGTTCAGTCTTTGTTTTCGTTTGGCCTCATCTCCTGCGCCAGTGCCACGTCTTGCTTACGTGTATCCTACTAATCAGAACCTCCCAATCAAAATAAAGATGAAGAATAAAATAATTCTTTTTAATTATAATACTTATTCTTATAAAAAAAAAATTATAATATATAATATATATAAGTCTTGTTTGGAGTTGTGTTATGAATGTTAAAAAGTGTTTAAATCACTTTAAAATCACTTTAATGGAAAATTTGGTTATTTTGATATTATATATTGAAATACTTTTAATTTTAAATAAGTTAAAAAATACGTTTAAAGATTTTGATACTTTTCCTTCTAGCATTTTTTAGATAATTTGGAATGTAGTTTAAATTTTAAAAAGATTGTCAATGAGCGAAAATATCCATACAACTTTCAGATAATTATAACTTTTAAACTTTTAAAAATATGATCATAATCATTAAAAAATCAAATGATCGTTATTTCTATTTCAGAAAACATTTCTTTAATTTGTTTCCAAACAAATGTAACATGTTTAAAACTACTTTAAATATATGGGAAATGATTTGTATAAGCCATAAATTAACAAGCCCCACCGGCTCTTGTAAAAAAGTAGATCTCACCTTTAAAAAGTATAAAAAAAAAAAAAAAACTATTTTTTATTATTGGAACCCACTTTTTTACAAAAAGTTTGTATGATATTTGTCTATTTAGGGTTTGTACCTAACATTACTCGAAACATATTGTTACTAAATTGTAAATACATTTTTATTAGTAGAACTTATTACTTAGATGCATTTGGAATTGTGGTGGAAAATATACCTTATAACTTATAGATTAAGTAATAAGTTCTACTGTTAAAATCCATATGTTTAAAACACTTTCAAACATGTTATATTTATTTGTAAACAAATTAAAAAGTGTTTTCTAAGATGGAAATAACAATTATTTGATTTTTTTAAAATTATGATCATATTTTTGAAAGTTTGAAAATTGTAATTATCTTAAAGTTGTATGGGTATTCTCGCCCATTGAAAGTTTTTTTAAAATTCAAATTACGTTCTACATTTTCTTGAAAAGCACATTTGAGAAAAAAATCAAAATCCTTAAAGGTAGCTTATTTGAGATTAAAAAGTATTTTTATATGTAACACCTAAACAACCTAATTTTTCTATTAAAAAATTTTTAAGGCTATTTAAACAGGCTAGTTAAACACTTTTTAGGACTCATAGAGGAAACTCAAACATGCCTTTAAGCTATAAGTTATATGCTAAGTTATAAGTTATATTTGTCACTATAATCCCAAACATGCGCATAAGCTAATAAATAATATTATTTGAAAATCTTTACATTACAGACTATTATGATTCATATATGTTACCATTGGCATTTCCTGTTAATCGATTGGTATATAAAATGCTTGCGTTCTCATTGTGCACTTTTCAATTGTTGGATCAGGCATTCTACTCTTGAAATTGCTCATGCAACTAGCTACCAATAACGGTGGCCTATCTCTTAGTTTCGAATAGTTGTTAGCCGTCTAGATTATTTTGCGAGAAAAGTTACCGCACAAGTATTTTTTTCCGTTTTACACCCTCCAATGATACGAAGCCATGTTTGCTTTTTAATATCCTAACTATAGACACAAATACACCTGATAAAACTCATTTGACCAACGTTGCAAGTCGTCATTCTCAAGCTCTTTCTTCCCCATCTCTCTCTCTCTCTCTCTCTCTCTCTCTCTCTCTCTCTCTCTCTCTCTCTCTCTCCTATTCGTTCTCGGGACGTAGAGGTTAGGTCTGAACCTTGGAATGGTGCCGAAGTATATTTGTATCATGGATCCGTGCCCGCTGTCAATGAACGGGAAGTGTGATATGTACACGGGGTCAGCGTCCATGATTTTCTTAAATGGTGGTTGATTCAAAACTCAAAACTATGGAGGTGAATTAGATAATATTTTCTCTTGTTATAACTTCATATCTATCGATTCATTTCCCATCTCTGTGTCTCTCACAGATTTGCCCAACTTGACTTCCTCTATATTCACCATCTGAGAAAAAAAAAAGGGTTGTCTTTCATAGGCTTTTCAGTCGTCTTTTTGCCAAGAAGAAGATGCAAATTCTTGTGGTGGGTCTTGATGTTGCTGGTAAGACCACCATTGGCTTCAAGAGACATTGGAATATGAGAACATTAGCTTCACTGTTTGGGATGTTGGTGGTTAGGACAAGATTCGACCTTTATGGAGAGATTATTTCCAAAACACTCAGGGGCTTATTTTTGTGGTTGATAGCAATGATCGTGACCATATGGTTGACACTCAGGAGAAAGGGAGCGAAGAAGGGTGGCCGGAGGAGAGAGAGAGAGGAGAACGGAGATCGGGTTTGGGAAGGGGGGAGACAAAATTAAAGAAGATTCACCGCATGCAATTGTATTGTTAATTTTGTTAGAATCCCTACATGTCTTACTATTATTGGTGGGTGTAAAATAATAAAAGGCACCTGTCTAGCTCCTAGCACCTCTATTCTTTTATATGTTACTTTATATGCATAATAATATTACTACCGTTGGGGATACAATATAACGAAACATGAAAAAATAAAAGTCCACACCATGTGATAGGGTAACAGTAAATACACCAAGCTCAAGACACACCAAAGCCCAATCTATGATGAAGCCTTTATCAGGAAGTAAAAGGAAGAAATGAGGGGAAAAGATAAGGCAGAGCAACTAAACTCGAGAATGGAGTTAGACATGCAAAGGGTAAGGTGACATAAAGTTGTTATTCATCACCACTACCAAGGGCATCAATTAAAAGGAATTTGATCAGATGAGAAATGGGGACTTCTGGACGACTCCTACAGGAGGAGAGAGCTTCCTCAATCTCGCGAGGTGAGATTCCATTCTCTAGATCTTCTTTAGGCCAAATGGATAATCAAACTCCATTATATAGTGATGTATGAGAGACTGTGAAATACTTCTATCATAATAGGTTTTCCCTCCAAACGATATGTGGAGGTAGTCCCTATGCCGAATCACGTAAATCTGTACCTCATTCTCTATTTACATTTCTTGTTTTTATTTTCTATTCATTGCTATGGATGTACATACGTGTATCATATCGACGCTTCAAACTGCCACCATGGGCCTCTGGCCACTTCGTCGAGGCCTGAGTCACAATCGTGGGCTGGGGATGCTCTTTCTCTCGTTCTGACCTGTTGGGCGATTTTACGCCTTAACACCATGTAAAGAAATAAACAAGAAAGAGACAAAAGACTTTTCAATGAGTAGACATAAAAGCATTGAAGTGACTTTAATTAGAGAGAGGGCAAAGTTGACAAATGAGGAGACATATAGGCATGTTTGGGTAATGCGATGATATGACAATTCTATGAATTATAGTTAAATGATTTGTGAATAGTAGTGAAATAGTTTGAGTTAAGATGTTTTATTAGTTTTGGGAAATGAGAGAGAAAATGTTAAATAAAAATATTATAAAGTTAAAAAATTGTTTGAATATAATTTTTTAAAAAAATCTATTTATCATCCTCAACATCCCTTAATATGACATTAAATGATAGATCCACAAGTGAAACATGATAAATAGTCTCCAATAATTTAATATCATATCATGGAATGATGAGAGAATGATGGTAAAAAGGATGAAAAGTAGCATTACTCAATGTTTTAATATAATTTTTTATCTGAAATTTAAAAAAAGTTGTATTATTTTTGTGTTTTATTCAGAAGTTTGAAAACTTGTAATGATTAAGTAATAATTAAATGAAAATGTTGAAAATTGAAAAGTATTTTATATTTGAGTGATATTTGGAAATGAAATTATGAGAAATTTTGAAATAGATGAGATGTTCTCAACTCACATCTCACTTCCCTAACATGGCCTATAAACACATGAGAGAAAAGAGACTAAAGGGGAGAGAAAAAGAGAGGCATGGATTTCACTTTTAAGGGCAAGGGACTAAAGATCACAAAGGAATCATCTTCTTCCTTCTTCTACCTACTTCGTGAAAACTATGCCAATAATCTATGAGTCACCATGAGAGCTTGCCTTTTAACATCTTCTAAATGAATCTTGTAAATTTGAAAAGCCTGCAACATGCATGGTTGTATATTTGCATATATATAGAATTTTCATAAATCATGGACAACTGTATTGATAGTTGTTTGAGAAGTATACATGGAATGTAACATATATGTTCAGCAACAGCCATGCAAAAGAAACAAAGGAGAAATAGAGGAAAGGAAATTGGAGTAATTCATGGAGATTCAACGAGATTCATGGAGATTGTTTCTTCATTCCCCCTCAAGCTCGAGGCGGGATAGGACCGACAAAGAGGTTGCTCGATTGGGTTCGAACTTGGGACTGCAGAGCGGCTTGGTGAATATGTCAGCTACTTGATCACGCCCAAAAACATGCTTCAAATTAATTAGATCTCGTGTAACTTGTTCTCAGACAAAATGGACATTGATTTCAATGTGCTTTGTGCGGTGATGACAAATAAGATTCTTGGCCATACTTAAGGCACTGATGTTGTTAGAAAGTAGTGTAAGAGAGGGAAGCTCATAACTGATGCTTTTAAGCAAATTGATATACCACATGAATTCGGTCGTTTTTTAGGCTAAGGCTCAATATTTTGGTTCGATTGTAGATTGAGCAACTGCAGCTTGCTTCTTTTTACCCCATGACAACAAGTTAATTCCCATAAAATAGCAAAGCTAGTGGTGGAACATTTGTTGTCTCTTGAACCCGCTCAATCGGCATCACAAAAGTTAGGAGTGCTACCAGCATGGTGTGGGGCGGGGTGGACCCATCCCCGACCCCCGCCCTGTACCATGCAGGGGAGGATTTCCAACCCCACCCCGGTATCGGGGGTGGTGTTGAAACTGCACCCCGCCCTACCTCTGCTCAATTCAATGACCCATTGGATCTATAAATTATTTTTAGGTCTAAAATATTTTTAGACCCAAATTATATTTAATTAAAATTATAAATTAAAATTTATACATTCAAAAAAAATATAAACTCATTAGAGTTGTATTTTAGATTATCTTGGCCTCCTAGGCCAACCTTTATATAGGAGGTTAATGTAATACAATAATCATACTTAAGTAATGTGAAACTTATTGCCTTGGTCTCCTAGACCAACATTTATATAAGAAGTCAATGCAATACAATAGTCATACTTAAGCAATGTAAAACTTAACAGTAAGTCTCACATTACTTAAGCATACTTAAGTATGACTATTATATTGCATTGACCTCTTATATAAAAGTTGGCCTATGAGGCCTAGGCAATCTGTTAACTTGAATTCAACTTCAAGTTTTAAACAAATTGTATATATCTATATACAAAGATATATACAATATATTTATATAAATATTAAAAAATATATATTTTATATTAAATATGGGAGGGAGGCAGAGCGGGGGGCGGGGCGGACGGGAGCAGGCCTCCACTTCCCACCCCTAACAAAAGCCAAGAAATGCCGAGATGTGAGCTTTTGTGAAACAAAGGCCTAGATTTATGGTGCCCTTGAGGTATCAAAAAATTCTTTTAACATCAAGAAGATGGGGAGCCCGTGGAGTTTGCATAAACTGACAAACAAAGTTTATAATATAGGCTATGTGAGGTCTCATCAAAGTTAAGTATTGTAATGTTCCAACCATATGTTGATAATGAGTTGGATCGGACAAGAGTTGGCCTTCATTAGCTTAAAGTTGAGCACCTAGTGCAAGTGGAGTAGATACGGGATTGGCCCCCTCAAAATTGAATTGTTGGAGCAAAGTTAATAAATACCTTGATTGTGTAAGAGTTAACGAAGTGGAATCCCTTGCAACCTGCACTCCAAAAAAATAATGTAATTCTCCAATATCTTTCATATGTAATTTTTATTTTTTGATGAATTATTTATAAATAAATAATATTTACAGTCATAAAATACGTAAATATCGCACACTTATTTTTGAAAGAAGTGAGTGAATATAAAAAAAATAACTTTTTAATAATAAACTTCATTTTTTTTTTCACAAAAAGTATGCAACACTTATAAAATTCATAATTCTATCTACGTACAGTCGAGTAGCGCAAACGGCGCACAGTCGGCTCAAAAGAAATTATTTTTTTTTTTGCCACGTCAATTAAAAAAAAAAATGAAGAATGGCAACGCGGGAAGATGAAAACAGCAGCTTCTTCTCCAAGCTACGGCTGTCTGAATGTGTTTCTTTCGAATTTGAGTTCATGTTCTGAGACGAGGGTGTGGAGAAAGTTTCAATATTTTCCTTTGCTTGTTGAAAGAAAGTGGGAAATATACTGGGAATCATCATCGATTTGAATATTTTCTTCCGAAATATTCTTCTACCGAAAATCTTCGGCATTGTCGTCTCACGGTGTGGGTCTTCGGCATCATCGTCTCACGGTGTGGGTCGTCGTCTTCCTCTTCACAGTACTCTACCGTGTTGGTCTTCGTCTTCTTCATCTTCACCGTGTGGTAAGAATCTCTCTTTTTTGGTTTGTGCTTTGATTGTAATGGATGAATATCCTCTGTTTTGAAGCTCTGTTTTGAAGCTCTGTTTTTAAGCTCTGTTCCGAAGCTTGATACTGTTAGGATCAGTGGATTCCATCCTTTTTTTCTTGCTTTTGTTAAGCATGAAAATTAAATCTGCATAGTGAATAACTCCCATGAAGAAACAGAGAGTTCTTGATGCAAGGGGAATGAAAACTCCCGACCACGGACATGTTTCAGGCATCAAATGCTAATTTTTATCCTCAAAATTCTACATAGTTTAAGCTGCATACTAGACACTCGAAAGTAGTTATCTTAGAATGATTAGTGCAGAAAGGTATTACAAGAATGTAGAGCACAGTTAGGCTTCGAAGGAAAAGGGATTTTAGTTTTTTACCGCCATCATAATCATCTGAGCCTTGCATCAATTTTTGTGATTTACATGAAAATCCACTACCTGGCAGAATTCATTTGATTTTAACATGAATGGTCCTCGGACCAAATGGCATCTCTTCATCCCCATAAACAAAGGGTGGCAGGTGGGTAACTGGTTAGGTAAATTATGTATTTAAATCTTGTAGTCGTAACATTTAAACCACTCATAACCACTCTTTTAGTTTGATAGTTGAGAGATAAGTCTAACACTATACTAATAATGTTAGTATAGGTTTAAAAAAAAAATAAGAAGAGAAATTTGTACTTATGCATGTTATGGAAGCAGAATATGCATGCAATAATTATTAACTTGTTCCTACTATGGTTGTCTGCATGAAATAATTAGTTCTAGAAGTAAATTAAATGTTTGACTTGTTGCAAAAAGTTGAAAGAAGCCGCTATTTTTCAAAGATGTTGAATTCTTTGAACTTTTTTCCTCCTATAAAAAAGGTTGTACAATTTTTTTAATGCAGCATGTGAGCATGGAAAAAGGGAAGGAAAACCCATCTCTGTCAACACCATGTAGCTCAAATCCGTCAACTGCGGTATGTTATATGCATCTTAATATTTGTTCAGACTTTGTCAACCGTGTATTTGCTAATTATCATTATTATTGTTATGTTAGGAAATCCCAACAACTGCTCCAAACTTTCCAAATTACATGCACGGTTACGGACCAGGGCCTGCATGGTCACCGGCTTTTATCACATATCCAAATGCATACCAATGTCCAAGCAACATTGTTATGGTGATGCAACTTCATTGTTTCTTGTTGTAATTTTTTTTCTCCTTTTTTTTGGAAGTTTAATTGCTATTTTTCTTAGCAGAATACTGGTTATCCATTTCAATATGGGATGAGACCTCTGACTCCTCCCATGGCTACAAGCTCCGGAACAACCGAAAGAATCGAAGAGGATACACCCGGGTGTAGGGAAACTGAAGCGCCATGTTCCTCCTCTATGGTTTATGAACAAGGTGAAGATGATAGGCCAGAGTCAGGGGAAAGTGGTTATGGCACTGCTGAGACACCTTCGTTAGACCGAATGGATGAGCCTGATATAATTGAGGAGCCAAAAGCGGGGATGGAGTTTGATTCTGTTGAGGAATTAATGAGTTATTATAAACTATATGCGAAGAAATGCGGGTTTGGATCTATGACTCAAAGGAGTGAAAGGGATGACGAAGGGAGTGTCAGATATGTGACTATTGGTTGTGCCCGTGGGGGGAAAGCGAGGAATAGGACAATGAATGTCGCCAAACCACGACCGACAGGAAAGACTGACTGTAAGGCAAGGATTAATGCCTTAAAAGTTAGGGGAAAGATGCAGTTGACCACAGTTAATAATACCCACAATCACGGGCTGAGTCCACAGAAATCTCGTTTCTTCCGGAGTAACCGCGAAGTTAGTGAGACTGTAAAAAGGGTATTAGATACGAACGACCTAGCTGGCATTCGAATGAACAAGAGTTTTGGATCTCTTGTTGTGGGTGCGGGAGGATTTGAGAACCTGCCATTTTTGGAAAAAGATTGTCGCAATTACATCGATAAGGCAAGACATCTACGACTTGGAGCAGGTGGTGCTGGAGCGCTTCGAGACTATTTTTGTAGGATGCAGTACAAGAACCCCGGATTCTTTGCCTTGATGGATTTAGATGATGATGGTAGGTTAAAGAATGTCTTTTGGGCAGATCCACGCAGTAGAGCAGCTTATCAAGATTTTGGTGACGTGATAACATTTGACACCACGTACTTGACAAACAGATACGGGATGCCCTTTGCACCCTTTGTTGGTGTAAACCATCATGGCCAGTCGATTCTTTTGGGAGCAGGGTTAATTTCTAGTGAGGACACAGAGACTTTTATATGGTTATTTCAGACTTGGCTGCAGTGTATGGATGGTATAGCCCCACCAGCTATTATTACTGACCAAGACAGAGCAATGAAAAATGCCATAGCCATTGTATTTCCAGAAAGCCGACATAGATTTTGCCTCTGGCATATACTTAAAAAAGTCCCCGAGAAGCTTGGCTCTCATCGTGCCTACAAAAGTGGCCTGAAAACTCAACTGATGAAATGTGTGTATGACAGTCAAACTATTGAAGAGTTTGAGAAATGGTGGGAAGAGTTAATTAGCACATACAGTTTGCAAGAGAATGTCTGGTTGCAAAGTTTGTACGCCGAGCGCACACATTGGGTACCAGTATTTCTGAAGGAGTATTTTTGGGCTGGCATGAGTACAACACAACGGAGCGAAAGCATGAATGCTTTCTTCGACGGATATGTTCATGCGAAGACAAACTTGAAGGAATTTGTCGACCAGTTTGACAATGCAGTGAAAAAGAAAATCGAGAATGAAATCAGTTTGGACTTCCACTCATTTAGCGTTACAATTCCATGCATATCTAGATCACCAATCGAGAAGAGATTCCAAGAGTTGTACACAAATGCAAAATTCAGGGAAGTTCAGCAGCAAGTTATGGGTGTGCTCGATATGGATCCATCTCTACTTAGAAGGGATGGATCCAAGAAGACCTACCTGGTAGAAGATGAAATTTCTGTTGAGGAGTTCACGAAACATGTTACATATTATGTGGACTTTAATGAGGAAGATTGCGACGTTAAGTGTTCATGTGGGTTATTTCAAATGAAGGGGATACTATGTAGGCATGTCTTGGCCATATTGAAATGTAACGGGATAAAGTACTTGCCAGATAGGTACATTTTAGATCGATGGAGGAAAGATATCAAACGGAGATACACGTTAATCCAGAGTACCTATGACACAGGAAATCAACGGGAAGATACTAACAGATATTCAAGTCTGTTGAATATTTGTTATCGGATGATTACTCATGCAGCGACTTCAAAAGAGTATACTGAAGACGCAAGTAAGAAGTTATATGCAATGATTGATTTATATCATGGCAAGCAAGAACCCCCTTCAATGACCAAAACGGATTCCAATGTTGGTTTAATGACAAAGGACACAACTACAGTTGGTAGTTCGCAGAAAGTACTCAGTCCACGAGTTGTGCGCGGAAAAGGCAGACCCCCATCTCTGAGGAGAGCATCCAGAATGGAGCAAGAAATACGAAAGGTTAAAGCGAGGACGAAGAAAGCAAATGTGAAGGGATCCAAACGTAAAGAGGTTCGACAGGGTTAATAACAAGAGTATTTGCCACATGCATGTTTATTTGGGTTGATTTATTTATGCAAATATTGTGCTGATATAGAGTTTTTACTTGTTACTTGACCATTAGCGAGATGGTGAAGATACGCCATCTCATAACACGAGTCGGAATTTATTTGGCCCATCTGAGATAGTTGATGCTGAAGGAAACGTGCAGGTATAGATAATTTTCTTGCAAACTTGCTGCCTTACTTTGGAAAATTTCTGTGCAAACATTCATTGTTAGACTTACATTTGACATATTTTTTTTCGTATCTATGTATGACTAGACTATTCCAGTCAGCTCAGCTTTTGACATTAGTGGATTCCAAAATATGGTTGGGAGTCAAGAAAGTGTAATACTTCTAACCATTTTATATTTTTAATATCACCGGTATTGATGTCACATTAATATTTGCTATTTATTATTTACAGATGCAACTTGGAGTGGATGGATCACAACCTTTGCCGAAATGATTTGAGTAGAGTGAGTTTTAATTCCTGCTAAAGGTATTTGTTGAAACTTTATTTGTTTGTAAAATGCAGCTGGAACAAACTCGCATATTTTAATTCCTGCTCAAGGTATATGCAGCTTCTAACATACCATATGGACCCGTTATCATTTAGTAACATTTCCCTAGTCATGACCATTTCATTAGCATTTCGACATTTTTTTAGTTTAGGCTATAAATGGTATCAGATGTAACATTAAGCCATATGTCTGATATGTGATTGAAAGAAGGTTTGATAATTGGGTACACATGTTGTCTGGTTAATACTTTGTCATAACTTTTGGATATGAATAACACGGAGCTTTGTATGAGAAGATAAGGTCCTCAGTGCTCACCATAGCATCAATAATTTTATGCCTGTACATATATGTCCAAATATGTGTATATATATGTATTTTTTTTTTAAGTAAGAAGTAATTTTATTAGAAATGCATGTATAGGCGAAGCTCGTGTACACAGGAAGTATACAAAACAAAACACCTAAATACATTCTAAGAAACAGAAAGCGATGACAGAAAATCATGAACATAAGCTCCATTAATTACAAAAGCAGAAAACCAAAGCACCAAAGAGTGCACAAAACCAAAGAGTGCACGAAAGTAATATATATATATATATATATATATATATATATGTGTGTGTGTGTGTGTGTGTGTGTGTGTGTATTAACCTGCCCATCTTGTAGTTGGGAGTTTTGAAAGAAATTTAGGGAAGTGACAGCTCAGCTTCTGATTCATTGCTTGGTTTGGGTTTGTACTCATAGTTTCTAATTGTCTTTTATGGTTCTCAGGTATCGCATTTCTTTATATTCTCAATGGAGGCAGAGAGGGATGTATGCAGCAGGATTGTCCAATTGCTCCTGGTTCTTAGCAAAGGATTGAGACATACCATATATAGCCTGTAGTATTTGATATATAATCAGCCGTCTAAGTTTTCACTCTGGCGCTGTACTTGTCTAATGCTGATGGCATTTTGTTTCCATTAACCTTATTATTGATTTCTATACCATTTGCTGTCACAGAAAGACTGCTTTCATGTGTTGCGTAGGAGTGATCCTCCATTCGTTCCACCTGCGGTCTTTGTCATGCAGGGACTTGCTTCATTTGTATAAGCCATCTGTTAATCTTCTTCTATTTCCTTTCATTTTATCACAGAAGTGTTGATTACTGAATATTTTGAATGTATGCTGGTGGCTGTTTGGAGTTATCTACTGCTGGATTATTGGTTAGTAGCATACCTATCCGATGAAGGAACCTGTGTTTATCTCCAATTTTAGAAACATAAATGTAACGCTCAAGCCCTTGATAAAACTATATGATATTCATGGTGAATGTAACATCATGTGGCGTCCAACTGTGCATCATTCTAATAAGAACAAATAACGACATAGTGGAATGACAAAGTACCTAGAAGAAGTGAAGATGTACCATACGCAAGTCCATATAATTGTCACTTGTTACATAATGACTCATAATTGTCCACTGGGATATCACTACTTGCGTATGCAGCAGAAACTTGTATGCTATATATCCGCCTCTTTACACGTTTATTTTGCACAAGAAAAAGTAGCTGCTTCTCCAAGTTTATACTCACAAGTTTATGAAAAAGTACCTAAAAGAAGTGCAAGTTTTTCAGACCAAGTCCTTATGGCTGAACAGAGAAGAGAAAGTCCAGATTAATGACCAATAAAATATTTAGACATGTAAACCAATAATCATGATATTTCTGACTTCTCCAAATATGCAATATAAGTGTACATTGAGACAACCATCTTGCAAGGTGATGGTAATAATATACAAATCACCTTCCAAAAGCTCTTTTATAACACTTAAACTGCTGTTCTCTAAGCTATTTACAACACTTACACTACAAATTCAGACTATTGTAGCATAAACCACTACGAATTCAACAAGTAACAACAAACAACTATCACAAAACCCCAATACAGTCGGGGTAGCATGCGTGAACGCCTTAGGAGAGCTTCTCTCTCAACAAGGACCGACTCCTTTTTCCGAACCTCGTCATTCCAGCTGGCTAGCAACATCTCTCTCTTCTCGATCTCATCTACTATTTTCTGGACTTCAATCTCCCTCCTTTCGACATCGATGAGTCTCTTATGGAGCTCTTCCTCTTTCTTTAAGAGTTGAATTTCTTTTTCTTCAAGTTCCGAGTCGATGTGTTGATTACTATCAGCCCACTTAAAATATTTGCAATATGGTAATCCCTAATATAAAATATTGTTAGGTACGTAATATTAATCAACATATTACTACAACTTACATTGCAGAAAGAGTAGTATTTACCTTCGTGTTGTACTTTGGACACCCTAAGAAGGGTCGTCCTGGATTTTTTTTAGTATTTGAATATCTCAATGTAGTTTCAATATTACAGAAGCACGATGGTTTCACTGACGGTGAAGAAGACAGTGATGATGAGGACATTCTAACATCAACCAGAATCAGGCGAGTTGAAAAGTAAAACAAAAGCAAAGAACAGACAAGATAAAATAATGCATAATATATAAGGAAACCAAAATGATATGTACTTGCCTTCCACCTGGACCAGATAGGGGCGAGTATCTTCCTTGTTAGAATTAGATTACTATGGGCATAAAATTCAATAAAGAACTTTGTTAGAAGCTGCAACTACAACAAAAAATTTGCAAAAACAGCTCAGTTATTTATTTATTGGAATTAAAAATAAAAAAATAAAAAATAAAAGAGGATAAAACTGATGAAATGTGGCTGCCACTCAATAAGTATAATGTTGTGCGTAAAGTTGTGCGTACTTGTAGCAATAATCAATGTAAGGTATCAATAATAAGTATTCCAAAGGAGATTACTCATAGCAATAATCAATAGTATCAACGTTGCATGTACAACAATCGGGGGTAATTATCATGATTTTTATAAGTTCTAATGTCTTTGGGTGTTGAAAGCATTTCTGTACTATGCTTTCCATGCCTATAAATGACCAAAAGTAGTATTTGATTTGCTGTTTGCATACAGACACCTGTTGTGTCCAGCGTATTTTCAATGAGCTCTTGCTTGTTTCAGTTTTGTGTTGTATTGGTCAGTCGCTTGGTGAAGTGTGTTGTTTCTTGTTTCAGAAAATTTGAGATGATATATTTTTCTTGTTTTGGACAGTTACTTCTCGATATGATAGCTCTTGTATATGTCCCATATACTTGGGCTCTTGCCTATTCTTATGGTTAATGAATCGGGAGAGATGAGAGGGAGTTTTTTTCCTTGGTAGGAACTAAATAGGTGGGAAGTGGTTTTAATGAATTGAATGAGATGGAGTTGATAATATTGACCCCGGTTGCCCTAAGCACCCCAAAATGATTGATCATATTCATTTTCCTAAATATCTTAGAAATCATATATGTATTCAGATATTTTGGCTCAAATCTTTTACAAAATGAATAGCTTAGGTATTTAACTTCAATCTTAACTAACTATAATCCTAGCTTCCTTGATAACTTAAACTTTTTACTGGTAGAGGAGCAGTGTTTTTTTTTTTGTGATATATTATTGCAAATTCTATCATTACTAGTGAAGGTACTAGTGAAGATGCTTGCGTGTAGATACTAGTACTACTTCTGGAATTACTAGTGAAGGTATTAGTGAATATGCTTGCATGTAACTGGAATTAAATGGATTCCTTCTTCTGATCAATGCTTTGATCAGTAACTGAGATGGTCCAATTTAAAACATAGTTGCAAATGTTAGAAAAGGGCTAAGGCCAACGCCCAATAACAGATATGTAGCACTGGTAGACAGGCTAATCGATCTACTATACATTTACAATTCTACCACAATGAACACAAACATGAATCTGTAAAGCTACTAATTCCTTGACTATTAGACGAATATTGTTTCTAATTGTTACACTCAAATGATGCTTAGGTGCATGAAGACATGGGGCCCAACTCCAAGAATGCCCTTAGTTTGTCATCAATGAATCAGAAACAAAACTGTAGCACCAGAATGCTACTGAGCAGGGATTCAAAACATTATTAGAGTAGTCGTGATTTGAATCAACAGAAAGAACCTAAAAAACCCTAACAGTTTGTACATAAAAAAAAAAAATCACACATTTCGTATATAAAAAAATCCTAACAGAAAATTAATAGAAAATATACCCATTTAAATTGTTGTAGTAGACATCGGAAATGAAACTGCGTGCCAGAAGTGGAGCTGCGTACCGGAGATTCGAAAGGGGCTTGGAAAATTAGGGTTTTTCGGGATGAAGGAAAGGGGCTTTTTCGGGAAGGAAAATTAGGGTTTTTCGGGATGAAGGAGAAGGAAAGTTAGGGTTTTTCGGGATGAAGGGGAATGAAAGTTAGGAAAGTTAGGGTTTTTCGGTAAGAGAAGTGGATGAGGAAAGGAGGAATCGAAGGCTTCGAGCAGCGTCTTCGGCATCAATCTCGAAACTAAGGGAGGCCGTAAGCAGCTGGCTTTTGGAGGGAAGTCGTGGCTTCGAGGGGACGCTTTCCTCTCGTGAGGAGCAGAGAGGGAGGGAAGTCGAGAAGACGCTCGTAAGGAGCAGAGAGTCGAGAAGAACGATAATAGAGAGAGGGAGGGAAACGTGTTGTCTGAAACACGAGCATTTACGAAAGCGTTTTCAAATCAAAACGGGGCGTTTCATTTTTTTGCCACATCAGCAGCCGCTTGCGCGGCGCTTCCCCAAGGCGACTGCACGAAGCGTTTTTGTATAAATTATTCATTTCGAGGGGGGGAATAATTGAAGTCAAATGATTCTCCGGGTGGCGCAAATTGAGCGGTGCAAACTCCTACTCTTCACATTCTCTATGGATAGTCTCATGATTCATCCACCTTTATAGGCCGCCGACAAGTGTGACATACATTTTATCTTATAGTGGATTGATGATGAAATAAAATGAAAATTGAGTAGAAATTAATCAAATTGATAGAGAAAAAACATTAAGTGATACGGGTTATGAAATTTAAAAGAAAAATGCTATTTATCATATTTTATAATTTTATTTAAATATACGTATTTATATTATTTAAATAAAAAGATATAATTGATAAATAACACGTATGAGATAAGGAATATTAAAAAATTCGACATTACAATTGTGGAGCGAAATTTCGGACTCAGCAGGAGGAGGACCCGGTATATTCGAAATTCGCAAATGATGTGGGAGAAGGTGATTGGATGAATAAAAAAGCTTGGAAACGTATCTTACGACAGGCTAACTCATCGTTAACACCTCTTGCCCCGTGTCCGTGTAGTTTCCCGGGGGGGCAGGGCAAGCCATCCTCACTCCTCTCGTCAACTTGTATAAAGTGGCACACGGCCCCTAAAGCCCTGCCCATCCCTTCCCCCTCCCCCACTGTCTTCTTCACTCGCACAATCTCCACACGCCGCCGTTTTCATGTTTATGCGTGCCCACCTTCGTCTTCGTCCTCGTCCTCGTCGTTGTCGAGCGTCATCATGTATTTAAACGCCTCCTCCATCCTCAGAGCTG
>NC_049915.1:9554262-9593657 GCF_001411555.2 Juglans regia | reverse complement strand
TTTTGTTCTACCTAACATTACTCTTATTTATAACTTGTATAATTGTTTAAAAAAAAATTAGCGAAAATCTTTATAGAAAATGATGGACGCGTAATTAATGTAAACTCCAATTATTATTGAAAAAGAGTTGAGCTTTAGCCTTTGGAAATGAATTTGAGTGTTAGGTGATTCGAAATAAATGGCTTAATAATGTATAATTAAAAGAAGGGAACTAAAGAATCTCAATTTATAACATTATTAACCCATAATTGATCTGTCCTAGGTGTCACGTGTCAACAACTTGCATTAGCTCCTTGATTAATTCCCCTTTGACAGCTGACCAAATGACTTGTTATTTTTTTATTTATAAAATAATAATATTAGATATAATCATAAGTTATAAAAATCGTATAGTCATTCTAAAAAAAGTTAAAATTTTTTATAAAAAATAATTTTTTTTTTATGTAGATTTTATATTTATTTAGAGTAGTGTTACAGAGCAGCCACTATAATTGTGCTTATATACACTACGTGGCTACTTTTAATCTTTTTATTTATTTTTTAATTCTCTTTCCTCACTTTCTCTATCTCTATCCTCTGGCCTGATTTTCCCCCACGCTTGATTCTCCTTCAGCCCAGCCCGGCGCCACCCAGCCTCACAGTCACCACCGACGACTCTCCCTCACGCTGGCAACCATGTCAGCCACCATCGATCTCCCCCATGCGCAACTCTCTCTCCCCTTTGGTAACCCAACCGAAATGGGTGACCCATTTCTCTCCACTTAAGCCGTCGTACGCGGCCACCCAGGCCATTGCACCTCTACCACCTCACACCAACAACCACATCTCGCAAACTCAGCCACCACGAACCTCCTTCTCCGTCGCACACATGCAAACTACCCATAAAATGGGTTTCACATGAGCTTGTGGTCACCGAAGGCCCTATCATCACCATGCGTTAGTTCTAGCCCCACCGAGCACCTCCCCTGACCACCGCGATTCCTCCACGAGCACCTCCGAGCCAACCAAGCCCTTCACCTCTCTCTCGGCCTCTCTGTCTCGTCCTCCACCTTTCTCTCGCTCTTCACCTCTCATCCATCAACTCTCTCTCTCTCTCAGCCCGGTTTAGATGATATGTAGGAGATGTGTAGTTTAGATGATGTCACGTAATATGTGCAAAATGGATACTCTCAATAGTAACTTCTTCCAACAAATTTTCTTCCATATTACTGCCATGTCA
This sequence comes from Juglans regia, assembly GCF_001411555.2. Classification (NCBI taxonomy): domain Eukaryota; kingdom Viridiplantae; phylum Streptophyta; class Magnoliopsida; order Fagales; family Juglandaceae; genus Juglans; species Juglans regia. Next base: position 9,592,438 of record NC_049915.1, on the reverse strand, counting down.
CCCACACATGTCATCTATCCATTAAATTCATGCATGAGTTACGTGTCAAATCAAGATAACAGACTTTTTCTTTAAATTAAACAAATTATTTATACATTTCACGTGCGTTATTGAGTAATTTAGAGATATATTTTTTTAATATATAGATTGGAGAAAGTTTTCTTCAGTCCAATTCGAAAGAAACGCCAATTCTTTGTTGAAACATTTAGCAACAATGGCTTATTAATTTCAAACAATTGACTCCGCATACATACTAGCTACCTAATTACAAAGTCTAATTTCACTCTTTACAAATTGTATCTTATGAAACGATGTCGTGTACTCCGATCCCAAGCATTAACCAATTATTTTCATTTTTCTATTTCTTCAGAAAAGTAGATTGGATTTTTACTTTCTTTTTTCCTTTTTATATATTTGCTGAAAGTGAAAGTTGACCAATTAGTGAAGAAGAACATTCAAACTTTTGTTTTGTACTTTCATATAAAAATAATCCTATGTATGCTCTCAAGTTGTCAAGAATATAAGAAATTAAATAGTAATTTTTAAAAATAATATTTAAAAAAAATCAAAATAGGGTGGCTATAAGAGTTTTATTTAAATTCTATGTCTCACACACTTATATCTATCTTGATGGGTTTAGAATAGCTCAATATTTATCACTTAATTGATTAATCACAGTGAGATAAGATTAATTTTATATATAATTACAGTGAGATATAAAGTTTTCTTGATGGTCAGAAGTCTATAAATAGTACTGAGTGACTAAGTGTTCTCACCTACAACATTATTGTACCTCTAACCATCGGGAGACACTCGGAAGTAAAGTTGTTAGGATGATCATTCTCTCATAGCTAGGTCAGATTCTTTATCTAACTATAATGGATGGAGGTACGTTTTCTATCTATTATTATTTTATTATCATAGATTATAGAAAATTGAAATTCTAATTATTAATGTTCATGTTAAAATATTTAACAGTGGTTGCCAATACAAGGGACAACTTATTGAGTATTTTAGAGATATATTTTTTACATATATATATATTAAGTAATTTGAAATTATTAATTATATTAAATTAAAAGTATTATTTTTGCTATACAATATCAAACGTCTAAAAGCCTAATCTCAGAGAGATTTTATATCTATTTGCAAGCATTTCTCAGGGATTTTTATAGAAATCAAGACAAATTATTACATAAAAAATTAAGAGATTTTTTTTGTTTTTGGGGAAAAAAACCATTAAAATATATTTAGATTGAAATATATTTAGATTGAAAAAACCATTAAAATATATTTAGGTTGAAAGGAGAAAAGTTGTTTTTTATTAAAAACAAAAAGAAACTTCATAAAAAGTCTTTAGAACCAAACATTTGTCCAATAAAATGGTTTGAATAGTGAGATGAGATGAGATGATTTTATATGAAAGTTGAATAAAATATTATTAAAATATTATTTTTTAATATTATTATTATTTTAAAATTTAAGAAATTTAAATTATTTATTATATTTTATATAAAAATTTAAGAAAATTATAATAATAAAATAAAATAATCTTAAAATGCCAAATCCACTCACTTTCGAAACGCTGTCAGACATTGTTTTTCTCACGTGCACTGAATACGACTCATAGATTAGAATCTTCAAAGAGAGAGACTTCAAAGTACAAAACAAAAGTTTCACTAATTCCTCAAATTTCACGAATTGGATTAAAGCAAAATCTTTTTCCGATTTATATATTAAAAAAATATAATTCTGAAATTTATAAATAAATTATTCAATTAAAAAAAAAATAAAAAAATTGCGATCTCTTGATTTGACACGTATGTATATGGGCATGTGGGTAACATGATTGTCAGAGCTTTATGGTATTCTATTTCCGTGCAAAGAAAGAGAAAATGACAAGTTATTTATTTTTTTTATTTTTTAAAAAAAAAATGAAAATGACAAAGTTATTTGTTGAGATGTTGTTGACACGTTATATACATATTACATATCGATTATTAGTTTAGAATGTTATAAATTGAGCTACGTTGTTACTTACCTAATTATAGGTAAATTATTTTAATCTTAAAAATTGACGGAAATTTAATATGATATATCAGTCTATAAAATTATTTTTGTTAAAAGATAAATTTAATATACTATATAAAATTATATCAGTTTATAAATTTATTTTTATAAAATTATTTATAAATGTAGGACTTATATAATTATAATTAAAATTAGACTTAAGAGTGTTGGCAATAAATGGTCTACTAGTTATAAATGCAAGAGTTGATTGGGAAAGCAATAAAGGTGTGAATCAGTCATATGGGTCTCTCTTTCAATCTCTCTCTCTCAAATAACTAAGGTCTTGTTTGTTTGTGTATACAAGTATTTTCAAGTCTTTTTTTATATTTCTAAATATTTTTAAATATTTTTAGAGAGTTATTTTCTAAATATTATACAAATATAATTTTTTTTCTATTTTTAATTTTTAATTTTTTTATCTAATTATTACTTAGTCATTATAATTTTTCTAAATTTCTAAACAAAACACAAAAAATAGTACAATTTTTTTTTTCAAATTTTAAAACAAAAATTATATTCAAATAATATTTTAACTTCTTCTCTCTATTTTTCTAAAACTTAATAAAAATATTAACTCAAATAATTTTATTATTATTTATAAATTCTTTTACTATTATTTATAAATATTCTAAAATATTTTAAGCATCCAAACAAACACTAAGTACGGCCTCTCCTATATCTTTCACCTCCCTTCCTTCTTCCCCTTACTATATCCATATTCTTTTTAGTGGTTTACTTTTCTCCTTTTTCTTTCCATGGTGGAAAATAATTGAATAGTCATTCAGTCAGTCATTCAGTCACTTTCACGTGATACGCAATATCGCATATAGGGTAACTGGAGAGTCACTTAAATCTCTAATAGAATGTCCCAAAGATACGAAATAAAAGGTTCATATAATGAACCCAATAGGTCAAGAAATCTACAGGAACACTTAGGGCAAGTTTGGAGAGAGATGAGAATTTTATCGTTTATTTTAGTATTTAAAATATTATGTTTTAGTATTATTATTGTTTTGAAATTAAAAAAAAAATGAATTGAAATTTAAAAAAATTGAATTATTTATTATATTTTATATGTAAATTTTAAAAAGGTGTAATGATGAGATAAAAATTTTGTGTCTCATCCCACTCCTAAATCTCACGGGATCAAATTGCCCCCGATAAGATTACTATGGTAACCAACATTAATGGTAGATATTTACCACTAAGAAAAAGGCGAGATACTCGGATATTATTTCCCGATATGTCAACATGTTCATTCTAGAATCTTATCTTGAGAATATGGCGATTAGGATCTCGATATTTGAAAAAAATAAATTATCCTTATCAGCAATAGTTCACCTCTGTATAAGAGATCAACACCAATAAAACCAAGTAAGATTCTAGACTCCCTTTTTTTTTTTTTCCAAGCAATACGTTCATATTTTTGACTTAAGCATCGGAGGTGCACCAAGCACATCGGACCCCTTCTTCCTTGTTACAAGTCATTGATCGAGATCAATTGTTGGTGAAACACGACTTCAACAATAACGATATATTTACAACTATTCTACCATTTATTTTAAATCAATAAATATAATTACAATACTTTATTAAAAAAATATTTTAATTTTGCATAAATACTCTTTATTTTAAATAAAATAATAAAAATAATTTCATATTAATTATAAGTTTATTATTTTCATCGATTGGCCGCCAAACTACAAAACTAAAGTAGTAGTGACTCAGTCTGATGAGCAAGTGGCTCAAATTGGTACATGGACCCGCATATCACCCCAACTCCAATGCTCATGCAACTGCACGCACGCGTTGTCCTACTAATTCCTTGAAAGTCCAAGTTGTCCGCATATCCTACTAATTTGTTTGATACATTTTTAGTCCGCGGGCGGACTTAAACGGTATAGTCGAATGATACACAATGGTTTTCGGCAGACAGTGAGTAATCCTATGTATAATTGTGAAATATATAAATATAATATATGTTAGGAATTTAGACCTCCTAAATTCACCCCATAAGATCCACTATTTGGTGAAATATGAAGAAAAATAGAGAAATAATAACAACGCAAGAATTTTACGTAGAAACTCCCAAAACAGGAGAAAAAACCACCAGATCCAGAGAAGAAAATACATTATGTGAAAAATTATTACAATCACACAATTTTTCTCCTCACCCCAAATGACACCCACAAAGCTTCCCCACTAACAAAACTTTAATTCTCACCTATTTTCCTTTTACAAGAAAAGGCTAATAGAGGAATTTTACTAGAGTCATAAGTTACTAAATAAGCTTATGATTTGGTGTAGTTAACTAAGAAGCTAGGCCCTCTTATTTATAGGCCATGGGCCTTGGCTCTCTTTACAAATCCCATTGGTCTGGGACTCCAAAAGGAGCACAAACCCAACAATCTCCACCTTGCGACTTTGGCTGGTCCCACAGCCATGCTCCACCGCAATGAAGATCTTCATAACTTTTGCTATCATGCTCCACCATAAAAGTATACCCACTCATAATAAATTAATTCCAAGCATTTCAATTTCGGCCCATGTCGAAAATAACCTTGCTGAAAAATTATGGTGCAACTTCCACGTTTGACTTTCCTAGAAGTTCATCAGCCATCGACATAAATTTCCACCACACACCCTGCATTAATGCCAAACCAATGTCTGTGTGCAAACTTGTGCATCTGCTAACATTAACACATCCTCTATCATGGCAACTTTGGGAATTAACGACATGCCATGAGGATGTACATGTCCCTTTAACAGACATCGTATTCCATGGAAAGAGACACAACGTTAGTTTCATTATCAGTATCTCCATGTACTGACTTGGAGCTACTTGCCGAATCTGCTCCTGCTCTTGGACAATTTTTCTTGACGTGCCCAGATTGTCCACACCCCTAGCAGACTACTTTCATCTTCATGGAGTTCTTCTTCTTCCCATTACCAGCTACTATCAATGCTAAGTTCACAAGTGGACCATTTCTTCCACCACATAATCTTCTCTCTTCAGAAAATAGTTTACTGGTAACCTCTGAAAAAATTATTTTCTCTTTCCCATGTATCAGAATAGGCTTCATATGCTCATAGGAAGATAGAAGAGACCAGATGAGCTTCAAGGCTTGATCCTCATCATCAATTTTAACTCCAATAGATTCTAGCTCAGAGACAATGCCATTGAGAACACTTAAATGATTTGAAATAGTCGTACCTTCACTCATCTGCAGTGTATGAAACTGCTCCTTTAGGTACCCGATTTAAGACGCCTTTTGTCTAATACAACTCTTCGACCTTTTCCCATAGTTCATTTGCCGTAGATATTCCATATATATTTGCAAAAACATTCTTGGCCAAGCACAGACGTATCGCACTTGCTGCTCTCAAATCCAGATCTTCCCAATTTTCATCGCTCATTACATATCTGCTTTTTGTTTCATCAGTCACGCTAGTATCACTGCTGACTTCAGGGGTTGGCCTGCCCTTCAACGCCTTGTGTAATCCTGATTGAATCAAAATTTCCTTGACTTGAACTTGCCACAAGCCAAAATTGATTCTTCCATCAAATTTCTCTACCTCGTATCTGATAGAATTTGAAGCCTTACTTTCTGACATTGCTTCGATGAATTTTACCGTAGAAATGAATGGTACTCACTAAGTAAGTTCTCAGGAAAGATTATTCTTTCCTAGACAGAACTTCAAGGTTCCCAGGAAAGATTGGAGGGTCACACTGGACCACTTAAATACCAGTCTCTTTGACAGAATCTTCTTAGATTGTACGTATCTACACTACCACACCAAAGCTCCACCTACCAAAAAGAACCTAGTGGCTCTTATACCATTTGTTAGGAATTTGGACCTCTTAAATTCACCTCCTAGGATCCACCCTTTGGTAAAATATGAAGAAAAACAGAGAAATAATAACAACACAAGAATTTTACGTGGAAACTCCCAAAACAAGAGAAAAAACTACCAGACTCAGAGAAGAAAATACACTATGTGAAAAATTATTACAATCACACAATTTTTCTCCTCACCCCAAATGACACCCACAAAGCTTCCCCACTAACAAAACTTTAACTTTCACCTCTTTCCATTTTACAAGAAAAGGCTAATAGAAGAATTTTACTAGAGTCATAAGTTACTAAATAAGTTTATGATTTGGTGTACTTAACTAAGAGGCTAGACCCTCTTATTTATAGGCCATGGGCCTTGGCTCCCTTTACAAATCCCATCGGTGTGGGACTCTAAAAAGAACACAAACCCAACAGTATAATCATTTTAAAAAAGAATAGGGTTTATTATTAAAAAATTAATTAATTTTTTTTATGTGGATCTCATATTTTATTTACTTTTTCCAAAATGATTACGTAACGGTTACATAATTTACGATTAAAAATATATTCTCTTTTTAAAAAGAAGGAGATGCCGAAATTTACATAGTTCGACATTAAAATTTTTGTTTACAAGTCTTTTAATGACAAAATTAATTACGAATAATGATGGTAGAAGGTCTCATAACCTCGAATGCTCTCTATTACAATGATTAAAAATGGTGGAGGGAGAGGTTGGAGAAGACGAGGATGTCTCTTGAAAGCTGGGAAGAAGTCGCCTTGGCTGGTTAGCCTGGTTTGCTTGTCTCTCTACATTTCTGATGGAGCGTTCTCCATTTTAGTTTGAAAAATGATAAATATACAATACTTTTTATAACATATTTTATAATTATATTTTAAAATAAGGGATATTATTATAAAGTATCATATAAAAATAATACTATTTTATAAAAATATTTTATTTTACATCATATATTATAAAAATTATTGTGAAAAGTAATGTGTATCATTACTGTTTTAATGAGAAATGCTTTGGGTCCCAAATTCGGGACTTAAAAAGTATCCCGAATGGGACTCTTTTTTTTTTTACTGAATGATTAAAAAAATATTTTTAAATAATGTTATAAATTTTTTATTTTTTTTTTAAATTTTTATGATGATTAAAAAAATATATATAAAAAAAAACTTTTTTCAAAAAACTTTTTAGATCCTGAATTCCATACCATAACAATACTCTATTTTAATTTACCTCTCTCTCACCTTTATGTTACCTCCCTGTAAGGTTGCATTTGGATGTTAAAGTGAGTTGAATTGAGTTGAGTTGAGATGATAAAATATTGTTAGAATATTATTTTTTAATATTATTATTATTTTAGAATTTGAAAAAGTTGAATTGTTTATTATATTTTATGTTGAAATTTGAAAAAATTGTAATGATGAGTTGAGATGAGTTGAGAGATGTTTGTCATCCAAACGAAGCCTAGTCATATCTTGTCCTCGTGTGTCAGCCCCTATTTTTGGTTTTGGCACTAGGCCGTTTGTCTCTTCCACTTTTATCTCTTATCACTTCTTGTGGGCCTCAAATAGATTAATGGGTTGGGCTTTAAAGTCTTGGGTATTTTACACCCAACATTATCAGTCCTCCAACCTATTGACCCAAAAAAAAGTTGAGAAATAAAATCTATTTTTTGAGATAACGGTGGTGCATCTATCAATCAAAGGAAATTTTTGTTGATATCTTATGTCTTTAGGGTTGTGCACCGACATAATCGGAATTGGAGTTGGATTTCCTGATTTTGACTCCGACTCTTACTTTATTGGAATTTAAATCTAAATTCCGACTTCAATTTGTGCAGCTTCTGATCCGACTCCGACTCTGACTCTGCCTCCAACTCCTACTTGTCAGTGAGGAGTCGGATTTAGACTTTTTTTAGTTTTCATTTTTAGTTTCATATTTAGCTCATTTTTTAAAAAGAATTTTTTGTGGGCTTTCAAATTTTAATTTTTTCAAAAATTAAATGCTAAAACTAAATCATTCACAATTAATTTACTTCTATACTAATATCTAACTCATTTTTAACACTATACAAAAAAGAAGTAATTTAAAAGAAGTAATATTACTAATATTACTAATTTAACACTATACTAATATTAGTAAATTAAAAGAAGTAATTTACGAATATTTACTTCTATACAAAAAAAGTTTCATTAACTTTTTTTTTTTTAATCTAACACTATATGGTATCTAACTTATATTATAGTGTCTAATTACATATTATCATACCATAGTATTACATATTATTTTTAGTGTCTAATTACATGTTATTATACTATAGTGTTACATATTATTATATTATATTAGTGTCTACTTATTTATAACTTATATCTACACTAGATTTATTTTTAATGTCTAATTACGTGTTATTATATTTTAGTAAATTAGTATTATATGTTATTAACTTATTATACTAGATTTATTAGTTATTTCTATACTGGTGTCTAATTAATGTCTAATTATGTGTTTTGAACTTATTATATTAGGTTTATTTCAATATTAATATCTAACTTATTTCTATACTTGATTATGAATGGTAGTAATACTATGATGTTTACATTACTAAACTATTATTAGTCTATTTATATTATAGTATAAGTATATTTTATAATAATTAGCTCATACTAGTATATTATTGAATTTAACTATATAAGTTCTAGTTATATAATTATATTAGTATATACGATAAATATATAAATAAATACATATTTTTATAACATATGAACAATATTGGAGTCGGATTTGGAGTCAAAGTCAAATTTGGAGGGCAAAGTTGGAGTTGGTCCAATGACACCTCCGACTACAAAAGTAAAAAAAAAAAAAATCTGACTAACTTTGTTTTGTCGAGGTCAAATTTAGAGTCGGGTTGTCGGATTTTGCTCAGGCCTATCTATCTTGTCCCATATCAAAAAGTCTTTTTAGTTTACACATAGTTGTTAGTTACGTCTAAGATATGCTAGAATGGATCAACTCACTTTTTAATCTCAGAACCCCTCGATCCCCAAATTATAACTTGTCCATGTTCCTTAACTAGAGAAGGAAAAGAGTTTGGAAAAATAAACACAAGAAAAAGAGTAATAATTTGTACAAGTCGCAAATTGATAAGTTTCACGCAATCTATTTGTAAAAGAGTAAATCCACTATGAAAAAGTATAAAACAAAATATTTTCTTTTTTAGTAGGACTTATTTTTTCACAAAGGGTCTATACGAGACTTGTACCTAGCATTGCCCACAGATAAAACCATCTATAAGATTTATAAATATGAGAGATTAGGTTATATATTTACTCAAAAGTGTAATGAAATAGGGACGATTCATTGTCCCAAAATGTTGCAACCTTTTTTCAATTCTAAACCTTTGTTGAGGAACTTCATAAGCAAATGTTCTTAGTTTTAGCAAGACCAAGAATTTGTGGGATGTATAATTATATTGAAAGCTGGAGTAAATGGTGGAATATTAAAATGTAATTTGGAAAATAAGAAGTAAAAGGAAGTTTTTGACTAAAATCTTCATAACATAGGGCCTATAAGTAGTTTAATATGACACTTGACATAGTTGCTTAGGGAATGTTTGTATGCATGGATTATCTCAGGATTTTGTGAAAAGTTGTGAAATGGTTTGAGTGAAAATATTTTATTGGATTTTGAAAAAGGATAGAAAAAAAGTTGAATAAAAATATTTTAAAGTTAAACAATTATTTAAATATAATTTTTTAATATAATTTTTGTTTTGAAGTTTGAAAAGTTATATTACTTTTTGTGTTTTGTTTTGAAGTTTATAAAAGTTGTATTGATTTTTGTATTTAAATAATGATGAGATAATGATTAGATAAAAATTTGAAATTAAAAAGTGTTTGTGTTTAAGTAATGTTTAGAAATGAAATTATGTGAAGTTTTGAAAATGTTGAGAATTCTCATGTTTGCCAAACATTCCTAAGTGTCAAATCATTTATACATGCAAGCATTTATTTTGTATGTTTTTGTATTAAATTAGACCATGCTACGACATTAATACAATGAATTAAAATTTTCTCCTTGTGTTTTAGTTTTTTATTTTGTTGAGAGGTAACTTGATTCCTGTTGAAAAAGCGCATCCATGGATTGCTCGCTCGAGCGGGTTCTATGCCACTTGAGCGAAGCTTCAGACAGTGAGTTTGCTCATCACTTGCTCGACAGTCAGCTCGAACTAGACACAACCCGTGAGTTCACTCAACACCTGCTCGACAGTCAGCTCGAGTGGGATGCCAACTCGAGAGTTCGCTCGAGACTCATCTCGAGCGAGCTCCAACCCTAATGTTCTCTCAAGCCTTGCTCGATGCTCTACTCGAGCATTTTCATCATATTTGTTGATACAAATTGTTTTAATCATATTTCATGTTTTTCTGCACTTTGAGCATCTGAAAACTTACAGTAAGAGAGTGAGGTACTCTTGTGAGAATCCCAAGAGTCTATTGTGTGTATTGAGGTTTTGGGATTTAAGATTTTATGATTGATCTCTTGTACTCCACCTTTGTTGATAGTGAATTCATTAAGACCGACTCCGCCTATGTACGTAGGCTCACATTGAGCCGAGCCACTTTAATCTTTGTATTCTATTTGTGATTGTTGAATTTTCTTTTGTATGCTTCCACTATTTCACTTTAACTTAGCCTTTGATAACCAATTAATCCCAATATCTTTAATTTTCCAAATAGATTACACTTTGGATCTTTCTACAGCACGTATGCATCACTCGTGATGGTTAGATCCATGACTTCTTGTCTCTTTTTATTTCTACAAAGAGAGAAGTCCTTAGTAGGGTTAGAAGCCAGGACCCTATCCTTTCCTTTACTACTACAAAAAGAGAAAATACTAAAGTCAACCGGTCATTCATAAATGTTATGCAACATTTATGAATTGACTATGCGATTATTACATTGCACAATGTATTTCCCTCTCTATGCATCTCAATCTATTTGTAATGGTAGAGGTGGCTTCATAATGTTGTTGAATGTGCTAGATTTGTTTACAAAACGTTATATGCCATACATACATTTTGGATTCTAATTTTCTATTAATGTTTTAGATGCCTCTCTAAGAAATTACTTATTTACTAGTTGTCAGTTATTTTCTATCAAATGAGTCAATTCTCGTCACAAATGCTCATTTCCATCACAAATAATTCATCATAAATGAGTCAATTCCCGGCCTCAAGCTATTTGTTGGTATCACGCTGTAATGGGTCTTATTATGATAATGGTTGACAAATTTGTAAAGGATTAATGCATTGTTGTCAAATCACTTGCCACCAAAGTAATGACCTGTCTTGATTTATATGCATGGTGTAAGTTTTTTACATTTTTTGTGTAGTTTGTTTTAGCTTTTCTAGCATAAGTTATCATTTTTCTTGCATATGTAAGTCTCTTGGTTCTTTCCTTCTTGCAGATGGTTGAAGTTGTTTGCTGCAAGTTGACTCCTCTCCAATCAGACCTGTACCACCATTTTATACATTTGTATTACAACCATTCTAGTGTTGGTTGTGAGTAAGTTTTGTTTGCATTCAAGTAAGGAAATTCTTGTTAAATCAATGTCATTTATTCTAAAACTTTAAACTGATAGGAAGAGATAGATTATCAATAAGCCCAATATATGAAATATTTAATAAATGGGGCGAATTTCTTTTATAAAACTAAAAAATTTAGCGTGACCCTTAATAAGATCTTCATCATTTTAACAAAAAGTTTAACCTCAAGAAATTTTTAAAGGTCAAAAGATATATTTTTATTAAACCACCAACCAACGTATTATTTTTCTCTATTATCTATTATTCATTTCAACCTCTTTCTTGCTATTTGATCTATTAACATCGTGTTTCACACGCTTTTGGGCCAAGCTCTAATAACTCAGGTCTCCAAAAACTAGCCCTGTTCAAGATAAAAAAGAGTGTGGCTTTAAGAGAGTGGCCTTGGGGCCAGGTAACATTCGATGCCAAAGTTAGTAAATATTCTTGGAGCGAAGTAAATAAGTAAGAGAGTTTAGGAATTAGAGAGAGTTTTTTGGTAATTGGAGCTTGCTATTTATACCGTGTCTGGGGAGGGTGCATATAGTCTTTTTCCCACAAAGGTCACGCTTCTCTTTTTGTGTTTGCTGTCAGACTTTCTTTAATGTGGCTTGGCTCTACGTTGGCTTCATAAATGTGGCGAGTGACTTAATCACTAGTGTCATTAATGTGGAGAGGTTTCCTGTCCCATGATCCAATTTATGTGAGCCATAGATGGCCTGATGCCGATGAATCGAGGGTCCTCTGTGTTTGTCGCACGTTTTGTGCATATACTGTTCCCTAGGGCAGCCACAGTGTGTCACGTTGATCTGTCTTGTATACTGTACGGCACCCCTCCCTGGTTGACGCTCTATTCCTTGCTTGGATAGGGAACCCTTCGGGTTGGGCTTCTGGGCCAAGACCCAGTTGGCCTCTCTTAGGGGGAGAAATCCCCTTACAGTTACCCCTCCAATTCTTCCAGAACAGGTCAGGGAGAAATACTTTTTATTCCTTTTATTCTTATGCCTTGTCAAGTTCACCGCACGCTAAGTGACCGCTTGTATTTTGCTTACATGGTAGTACAACATCAGTTACGATTTCGTATTGAATGACGCTCCTTCGACTTCTGAGTCATGGTTTCGTGTTTCACAACCATTGATTCACATGTCATGCTAATAGATATGCTTTGCTGCCATTGCGTTAATAGAGGAATTCTGGTACTTGAGTGGGATTCGTGGAGTTACGACGCCTAGGAGGGTGATCGACTCCCCTGCCTATATAAGGACTTTCTTTGGTGTCGAGTAGCCCATCGTTTTATTTTGCTTTTGCCTTGTCACTCTGCAATTTTCTTTTCTCACTTCCCTTCTGAAGTTTCTCTTCAACCTTTCCTGCCCTTCATGGCCCCGAAGATATCTTCGCGTTCTGGAGATCGGGCGGTGGCTTCTGGCGATGTTCAAGCCGTTGCCGTTTGGGGTGATTCCTTTCCAAATGACTTTGCGGGATTTTCATGGCGGTCTGTGATTACTTCCAACGAGTTGCAGTTATTGAGGACAACTTATAAGATCCCATCAAAGGTGGAGCTTGTAGTGCCTTCCCTCGTTGACAGAGCGGTGGATGAGGAAGGCTACGACACTAAAGTTGCGGTGTATCCCTCCATGTTCTCATGTGGCCTGAGGTTACCAATTTGCCGATCGGTGCGTGAAGTGCTGGCTTTCTTTAAACTGGCGCCTATTCAGCTCCCTCCTATTGCATAAAGGATCTTAATCTCATGTTGTGTTATCTGGCGGCATGCCTTGGAGGAGGTCGGGTCGGATTCTTCCGACCTCATGGCCCATGAGTTCTTTATTACTCATAATCTAATGCGAAAGGGTTGGCATATCTACAGTTTCCAGCTGGTTTAGGAATTAGCTCGGATAGAGGAGAGGCATAAGGTAGTGAAGGGATACACCTGCAAGTTCTCTTATTGGGGGACAAGGGGTGGGAGTATCTGGCCGGGCAGATCGTTAAGCAATTGTTTTATGTCCGTGCCAACTGGGGCATTGTAGGTGCAGCCTCGGTCGGCCGCCCCAAACCCAATTCTCGTGAGTCGTCGAGACTGGGGATTGTTTGAGCCTGTGTGATGCCACATCCTAGCAATGTTTATTCAGAGGCTCTGTTGTCGTTAGATAGCCTTCGTCGGTATCCAGTTTCCCCTTCTAAATTGCACTCTGATGCAGCTATTCCCATGAATCCGATTGTTTCACCCATTCGTAGTTGTTCCCCAAGCCCATCAGTGGAGGGGAAGGGAAAAAGGCTCCATTCCATCTCTCCCACTCCTGTCGACTACGAAAAAGTTTCCATTCCCTCCGGAGGGCCGTCCATCCTGATACTTTGAATCCCTGCACCCCTAAGTGTTCCTGACGAGACAATGCTGATTGCCAATCCTCCTTGCCTTATGTCATCGGCCCAGAGGGTTGTAGCTGGTACTGCCTTTGTAGTCGAAGCCATTCTACTTGGCAGCGTCGAGGAGAAGGAGGCCGACGTTCCAAGCGAAGGAATGGGGTGGAGACCGTTGAGGTGACCGCGTTATGTGGCCATGCTGATTGTCTTCACCAAGTTGAGGGGAGAATCCGGGGGACTATTTGCAGGGGTAACATTTATTTGCTAATACCTCGAACTTTCGCCCTATTTCTCCTTTTTTTTTTTTGGACTTCACCTTCTGTGGTAGGGGTTGGAGCGTCTAGCGGCCTTCATTGTGGACAACCAAGCGGCCCTGAGGCACGAGAATCAGGACCTTTGTTCTCTGGTTCAGGCGGCTTTGGACCGTGTGGCCTCTGAGCAGAAGCAGAAGGAGGCGGCCAAAGAAGCCCAAGCTAACCTGGTCAAGTCGCTAGGGGAAGTTGGCTAGCTCTGCATTGAAGCCTCTCTTGCTTGCGAGGCAAGGGACACGCTACAACATTCCCTTGATCAATATCAGTTAGAGTTGGAGTGGCTACAGGCCGGTATCCAGGAACATCGCCAGCAGCAGTACACAGACAGTCGGTCGATCAAATGGCTCAAGACCTAGGCCACAGAGTTTACCAAGTCAATGACAGTGAAGAGGAAGGCCTTGAAGAAGTAAAGACAGAGAGGAAAAGATGCGGAGGTCGCCCTGGCAGTGAATAAGCTGGTGCTCGAAGGTCGGGAAGTGCCCTCCGAAACTTGTGGGATGAGCTATCTCATGTCTAGGGGGTTCGCAATGATGCATGGAGGTTCGGTTATGATGAAGGCCTGGAATGGATGAAGACCTACATTTTTCAGAACCCCAGTCTGACCTCCGGGCTATGAGCGTGGGCAACTTTCCTCTGCATGAAGAGTCCCTGCGGCGACGCGACATTCTTGGGAAGGGTCTGATTCCGAGCGGCCTTGGTGATAGTCTTACAGGGAGTGATCCCGCTCCACAAGGGCGAACTTTCTGGGCGGGTTTCTTTGCCAGCCTTCTAATGTTGGGGCCCCGGGCCTCTTTGTTCTCGTTCTTGCCCTTTTGCTTATTGTGCCTCGACTCCAAAGCCATCTTCCACGGCTGGCAAGCTATATAGGGGGCTTGGTGGCACTTCTGTTGAGAATGAACTCACTTTATGAGGGTGAATTTTTCGGGCAGATCTCCTTGCTAACCCTCTGTTGTTGGGGTACCGGGTGGCTCATTCACCATACGACTCAATTAGTTACATCATTACATCCATGTTGATGTTTGGAGGGAACCTCTGGCTTTATTGACACGTCGTAATGGTGGAAACCTTCGCTCTTTGCTTCGCACGGAAGAGTGATTCGATCAGGCTTGGTCGTTGTGGTGAGGTTCTTTGGTTATGTGGGTCATTGTTCATGGTTGGTGAGTCGGACTCGGCAAGGTTTACAGTCTAGGGTCCTTGCAAGGAATTTTCTCTGGTACGTGTATGTGTGGAGTAGATGGTACTGTAGGCTGTTATTTCATCTCTGTTGAAGATTTTTGACTCACCTTGTGTCATGTCGATCTGAGGGCGGATGTGACCTTGTGGTCCTTTTAGGTTATTTTCAGCCGTTTTACAATCCAGTGCTATGGTTTGGCACTGAACCTTGTTTTGTTGAATGTATGAGCTTCCCGATGTACATTGTTCTTTGTAATTCCGCGGCCTCATGTTACTTTATGATGTAACTTGCTTCTTGTAATATTGTTTTTGTATTCTTCTTGTCGCGTCTTTTCCCCTTTCCCTTTTCCCTTTGTTTTTTTTTTGGCCGGCCTGGGTAGAGCTTGGTCGTGAGGATTCACCTTCTGGTATCCCTCATGATCTACCCCACCAGCGTCCGGCGGCGGTCGACGACCCTGCCTAATGGTCTTTAGGTGAGGTTCTACCCTGCCGAGCTTTCATGTAGTTGTTTTGTCCTTTCGATTTCCTTTATCCTTCTTTTCCTTCCATTTTCTATAGCTGCCTTTCCTTATGTCCTTTTTCCTTGGCGGCCTCTCCTTATTTCCTTTTTCCTTGGCCGCCTTTCCTTTTGCTCCTATTCTTTCTTTTCTTTCGCTTTGTTCCGCTGCTTTTCCTTAGCTTTCCTTTCCATTTGCTCATTCCTGCATAGTCAGACTGTTAGTTTCTGTTGGTGAGGATTCATTTTATTGAGATTCCGCTGATGAAAATTCTGCTGCTAAAGACTCTGTTGATGGAGATTAAGTTGATTGAAGTTCTTTTGTTGAAGATTTTCTCGTTGAAGACTCTTTTTGTTGAAGATTCTTTTGTTGATAAAGATTTTTGGCTTCAAGTGGCCAAAGACTGACCCACACTCATCCGCGAGAGAGACAAGGCAATCTTTTAGGCGTACCCATACTCCTGGCCAAGGATCAACCCACACTCATCCACAGGAAAATGATAAGTTTGGGTCAGGCTGGGGCTAATCTCAGACTTCATCCTAGCTGGGGTCAGATAAGTTATTCGATTAGCTGTGAGGCTGATCCCACCCCCCACTGTGGGAGGGATAAGACAACTTTAAGGCCTACCAGTTCCTATGGTATCTCACAAGGAGGTAAATCATTCGGGCAGTTTATTACTGAATCTACCCCCACCTGTTGATGCTTACGAGGAAGGTAAATTTTTCTTTTCAGGTGGGCAATGGACCGACCCGCACTCCTCTGCAAGAGGGATAAGACAACCTTTTAGGCCTATCTTTCACTTTTTGCCTTGTGAAGGGGTAAGTTGTTGGACCTTTTATTTTAGCGAAGCCGACTTTGTTGAGGGGTAGACAGATTCTCTTGTTACATTTTGCTCCTAAAACCAATCATTGAGACAAGAATTTTTTTTTTTTTTATTACGGCCAGTAACTAGCACATGGGAAACTATAAAAATTATGACGTGTAACCCGGCTTAGCAGTAATATTTCTGTAGATGCTCGACCTTCTATTATGAACCTGTGATGGTGTCATTTGGGTTGAAGAAATAAGACGCTGCGTTTTTATTGTTTGAAGCTGGGAAGAATAAAAAGGCTGGGTGTTTATTTTAGTTGAAGCCGTGCATTTTGGCATTAAGTTGTGCATTTTGGGTTTGGTCTGTCATTTTAGTATTGTTGCCTTCTTTGTCATTTTAACGTTATTTCTCTTTTTCTGTTGTGGGAGATGCTGTCAGTATTGTACTAGGTTATAAGGGAGAGTAGGGAGAAGGTGGAGAGGATCTGGGATTTTATTACCGAAACAATTGTTATTTCATTTGGGAGGAATTGGGGACCTCGAATACCCCAAGGCATAGCCATTAGCTTCATCTTTCTTGTTCTTGATTCTTCTTTCAGTGTTTATATTATTGTTCTATTCTTTAGATTCATAACAATTGGTATTAGAGTCACCCCACGTCTAAGACCATGTTGCGACGGTTGTAATCGTATGGCACAATGGGTGATGCCGGCATGGCAGTGTTCGCCCAGAGCTAGGAAAAGACCTAGAGCACAGCCAGCCTGTGTGAGCGCTGGGACTGCCGTGGACATCGGCTACGGAGCGTGGTGGTTGTTATGATCCCACATCGACCAAGTATGAGATTAGTTGATGGTTTATAAGCTCTTAGGCACCCTTATCTTATAAGTTAGTTTTCAAGGATCCAGAGTCGACGATACATGGAGGACAAAAAATTTCTTGAGTAGCAAGAATAAGCCCTACAATGGGGGATAGACTCTAATGCAAAAAGTCTTCAGGAGCTTAAGAACAATTTGAACGAGTTGACAGATTTGCTGCTTGATTGGGTTGTAAAGCAGAAAAAAGAACCAATGGTGGAGGGAAATGTAGTGATGGCCACGTACATGAAAACCCAAGTGCCGTCAACCAAGTGCTCTTTCTCTAGACTTTGTTATTCCCATGATAAATACAAATCAAGGGATTCGAGCACCTACAAAAAAAATGGAGCACCATCTATGCCACCATTTAAGTCTGCAGAGGATTTGGCAGACTACTTGAAATGTTTTCGGGCCAACAACATAGTGAATGACTCTAAGTTTACTCAAGTGCAACTTGTTCCTGATGCTTCGCCTTGGACAGTATTGGGTCAGAGTTATGATGGAGTTACGATGTTTGGGAAGCACCTTGAGGACATGCTGGGTGAAGTTGATCGAAAGGAAGTTATCGATATGAAGAGATTAAAGGGTAAGAAATTTTTTGCTCAATATTTGTTTGATGTATTGCCACTGACAATGGTGTTTGAGCCCTTTGATAGAGGAGAAGAAATAAATCCTAGAGAATCGGCTGGTAAGACTATGTTCATAGAAAATATACTCAACTTTATGGCCAATGTTGTTATTTTGACGGACAACTACAATGATTATAGTCCAACCATTGGGGGCAACTTTGATGATCCACGCTTGACAGACTATGACAACTTTGATGAGCCCTTGGTTCAACATCTCTCTTGGAATGATGGGCACTGGGACCTTTTGTACAATGTTCAAGGAGACCGTTGTGACAATTATGGCTTGTGTGGTAGTTACGGAAACTGCAACCATGACAAGATCATAAACTGCGAGTGCTTGAAGGGTTTCAGGCCCAGATCACCCAAAGGCTAGAATATGCTTGATTGGACAAGTGGATGTGTTCCAAATGATCCAAATATTTGCAGACCTAGAGAGGGATTTATTAAGGTAACAGGATTAAAACTAGCAGATGCATCACAACGTTCTGTGAACGTCAGCATGGATATGAAAGATTGCAAGGCAGAGTGCTTCAAGAACTGCTCTTGTATGGCTTATGCTAACCTGGACATCAGAAACAGTGGCAATGGTTGTGTGACCTGGTTTGGAGAATTAATTGATATTAGACAAGTAGCTAAATATGGCCAAGATCTCTATGTAAAGTTAGCAGCTTCAGAACTTGAGTCAATTGCCGATAGAAGCCTTGACTTATTTATATTCAATTCGAAAAAATGCAGTCAGCTTGAATGGAAAACACACTACAATATTCTCGTTAGTATTGTTAAAGGACTTCTTTATTTTCATGAGGACTCCATGCTTTATGGATTTTATAAACTTCCTTCCCTAGAAATGGCTTACGCAGAGGGTAATGAGGTTTTGCAGAGGGTGATGGGTAAGAAATTATTCGCTCACTATCAGCTTGATATATTGCCACTTAAGGCTGTTCTTGAGTGGTATGGAATAAAACTAATAAAATTTGGTGGATTTCATTTGATAAAAGAAAATGGCTTAAGGCCTTTTGATAGAGGAAAGGGACAAGAAATTGTGGAAAATCATTGGGTGAACAAAGATTTGGACACTACAAGAAATCAGGCCTTTTCCAGCAATTTTAAAATCGTCACAAAAAAATTCGCTGCAAATAGAGGTTATTTCCGGTGATTTTCAAGTCGCCGCTTAACTTTCGTTGCGAAGTTGGGAAATTATTGAGGGAAAATGTATAATTTCCTTTTGCGGCGATATTTAGACCTTTTGCGGCGATTTTTGTCGTCTCAATAAAATTAGTAACTGTAGCGGCATTAATTTTCCGTCGATTAAAGAAAATCGCAGCAGTATTTACTATTTGCGGCGAAAATTGTCGCTGTAAAAACACATGCTCCCATTTTAACTTATTAGCGGCGAGTCAAAAGCGCCGGAAAAGTTGTTTAAATTAAATCCCCCGCGTTAGGTTTTCTCATTTCGTTCCCTCCAGCCATCTCTCCCCCTTCCCCCTTTCTCTCCGCAGTCCCTCTTCTCCCTCAACCCTCCGCCGCGCACAGCCCATCGCCAACTGCCCCAGCAGACCACCGTGACCTCACTTCGACGGTGACCCCCTCCTTCTCCCCTAGCCCCCACGCCAATCTCTTTCTGGCCTCACCTCTCTCTCTCTCTCTCTCTCTCTCTCTCTCTCTCTCTCTCTCTCTCTCTCTCTCTCTCTCTCGGATTTGATTGGGTATTGCTGTGATGGAGATGAGAAGCTGCTGGTTGCTGAGTACATGCCTAATGATACTCTTGCGGAGCATTTGTTTCACTGTATGTACAGTTTCTAGCATGGGTTCTTCTTTGTTTATTTCTTAATTTATTGTTTTAGCTATGGCCTGTGTATCCAAGAAGAAATTCTTTTTAGTTCTTAGGTTGCTCTGATCGAAAAGGTCTCTTAAGCTTGTCCTTTGTGTTTTAAGATTTTCTTAGGTTGCTCTGAGTTGAATTGAGTTGCGTTTCTTTTTCTTTTTCTTTGCTCTCCTAGTATAATATCTGGATATTTGATTTCTTCTCTTTTCATTCACTTTCTTAGCTTCCAAACAGGGCCTTTTTTTTAATAAGAAATTGTGCTTCCCATAGCCTTTTTCTTTCGGTAAGTTTGAGTACGTTATACTTGTTTAGGATTATTGAAATTAGACATTTCACAATTATAAGAATTCAATACTTTTTCTGATCCTTTGTTTGTGCCTGATGCCCGAAGTATATCTATATTATGCTCATTTTTTTGGCAGTTTTGGTTACAGTGTCAGTACCTGCTCAAATCGATAACTTGCTAGGCTATCATCTTTGGCACATGATAGTCCTTAATTCTTACTTTGATGAACAAATGCCACCCTGCTATCATTGTGCTTGTTCATAGTCTGGTGTTTTGTGAGTACCATGCCTATTAGATAGAAACATGAGAAAAGATATCAATTCAGTACTGAATTGATCATTTTCTTAGTAATTTGGAGGTTACTTAATTTTATTGCGCTCTAGAAGGAAATAGATTGCTATTTTCAAGGGCCTAGAGTGTTTTTCAAAGCTGGAGAATTGAAGGAGATAGGTGCATGCTGGGGGGTTTTGGTTCTTTGGGATAATTTTATCGCGATATCTCTTAATTAGGCTTCTCATGAACTCATGTATTTTTAGTTTTTTATGTAATCAATAGATTTATAATAAAGATTATTGAATTTTAGTGGAAGTTAAAATCTAATATCAAGAGAATTCAGCATGCAGTACTATTTACGAAAAAGAGTTAGAAAACTACCCTTGTATATGGGCCAACAAAAAAAAAACATGTATTTGAGGTTGGCAGCATCAGTTTCTACTTCACCATAGTCCTTAGCAGCTTGGTCTAGTAGTGCTTCATCATTCTGTGAAGTAAGAAAACTGTCATGAAGTGCTCTGATCCTCTCTGGAACTACAAGCACCTTTTACTTGTAGGCGTTCTGTCTACCCACAAGAATATATTTCAGACACCTTGGGTTACAAGATGGCCAATCTTGTCATTTGTGGAGCATCTTCTACATAGTCCAACTGTATGAGTTTCTTTATTGTTCTTTTTCATTTTGTGGACAAGATGACCCACATAAATTTAATCTCATATCTTTCTTATTAACTATCAAAAAAAAAAAAAAAAAATTAATCTCATATCTTCATGG
Source organism: Juglans regia (assembly GCF_001411555.2). NCBI lineage: Eukaryota > Viridiplantae > Streptophyta > Magnoliopsida > Fagales > Juglandaceae > Juglans > Juglans regia. The sequence goes on along the minus strand of NC_049915.1, from coordinate 9,571,150 downwards.
TTGAATGTTATATCATTAGAAGAGATTCTTGCTTGTATGCTGAGGAACTTCCATTTACTTTTTTTGTCTTCTATCCATCACATTGGATCTGAGTATATATCCACAGGTGTACACTGCCCATAGTTTTGCTATCAAGTTGCCTACTTCTGGAGAGACTAAAGATATATACAAAAAAAAAAAAACATGTATTTGAGGTTGACATTATGCGTCTTCTGCATCACAAGAAAGGAACAAACTGGATCTTTAGTGTGATTAAGATGATGAGATATGCTGTGAATGACCGCTGCTCCAGAAGGATAGTTCCAGAGTTTTGGCGTTTATTACAATTTGTTCCGAAATGGGTATGTCACTACAAGATCTTCTATTATTTTGACATTAATGTCTCATCTTATTAGTTTGCCAAACCTCCATTTCATTTGTTTATGTAAGAACAAACACTTCAATTATCCAATAAATCCTTTTTATTGCTTAAACTTAGTAACATGAAGAATGCTGTAATGAGTTTTATATCGTACTGATTATTTTTGCTAGATATTCGGAAAAACGTTATCAGGAGCTTTCACATTGATTTTTGGTCATTTTGTGCCTCAGTCACTGCAGTTTCTTACCAGCATGATAGATAATAGCATGAGAATCCCATATAATTGTCAAAAAGTGCAACTGAATATAAAGACACGCTGGTCAAAGCTGGAAAAAAAACTCCCATTTGACTTTTTTATAAGTTAACTCTCATTTGACTTTTTTGTCTAACAGAATGTAATCGATGTTCATTTTGATCAGGAGAATGTAATCTACTTTGATAATGATCGTTTGAAATTAATAATAGGTGGCTTTTGCTAAGTTTTATTATCTAACTTTTGCAAGTGTATTATATAGTGGTGAACTTTTTTTTTGCGTGCCCAAAACTGTTCATTTGAGGTAGAGCCTTTGAGAGGCTACACGAAGACACCCTTGGTATTTTCAAAAGTTTGTGCCTGGTCTCTTATGCCATTGGTTTCTTAATGGTTATTGATATGCCGCTGCTGTTTCTCCTCCTGCCTTTCTTCCCAAAGGTTAAATATATGTTAATACTTATAATTATGAAACTTCTCTATAACAATTCATATAGTACATTAAATGTTATAAGATCCATATAGTGTACTTTATTTCCTTAGAAATCTACTTAGAATTCGGGTAAAGAATCATACAGAATATGATACTGGTGTAAGAGTTAATTATAGTATCATCAGAAAAATAAATATATTTTTCCCTAACAAACATGATGAACATTGTTATGCTAAACTTTGTTTGGTACGACTATATATATTAATTCTAGCTAGATCCAACTAGAAAGAAATAATCATTATATGAATTAAGGAGTCCCATAGATTCTCATATGACTATTATTCTCTATTTCAGTAAACTTTAGTTATGGAGATTCCCATATAAATCTCAAATAGACAAACCGCATACAAACCTTTTGTAAAAAAGTGACAAACAAGAGCACCTTCAACGATTTTGTCTTGAGACGTTATATATATAAGTACTGCAAGTCATTCATGAGTAGTGAAACTCACCCTGATTTTGAAGAAATCTTATAGTCTATCCATGATCTGATCTATAAGCCCACATAGATGAAGTACTACACAGACTAAAATCATGTTAAGCTAGAGACCATTCTATCTCTATTTATAATATATAGTACTGCATGGTATCCTTCCATTAATAGATGCAACATCTGATGTATCATCAAGCGATAGAAACGTGCAAAACATTATTGTGAACATGCACATCTCAGTAACATTACGTTTCCATAATGTCTCCGAGTTTTCCTAATCATATATATACACACTATATTCCAACATTCTCACTGCATCTGTTTGTCTTTGTAATGTCAGATATTGACTAGTTGTGCACATCCGGAGCTCAATCAGTGTTCGAACTCATGCTGTGTAAATACTGATGGGGGTCACCGTTGTACGGACACCAGGATGTTGATAATTATAGGTATGGCTTCTTTTTCAATCAATCTAGTTAGCTACAGTCAATATTCTTGGCAATGGAACTTATATATTAATAATGCTCCAAATTATAATTAGTTATATTATTTTAGCTCATTTTCGTTAATGATCTTCCTGATCAATCGTGGACAGTACGTTCTTAAATGATAAAACAATACAAAATGAAATTATATTGATCAAGAGGGAAAATAAGAAATAAGAAATGATCATAGGGAAAATTGAGGTGGTCTGATTTTAGTTTTATATTATACGTAAAGGTCAATGAGGATTTACTTTTATTATCTTGACTTGTGATTAATTTCTATAAGAGAAAATACATGGATAAGGCATTTCACTTTTTTTATTTTGATTTTGTTCTTAAAGGGGATGGTGGAATACATGTTAAATTTGTTGGTTGGTGGAGATTTGTTCAAAGTTTTGTTGGGACCGATGTGAGTATCGTGGGAGCCTTTATTCAACTTAAATATGCACTTATCATCCGTAGAGAGTCTACTTTTGAATCCTTGAAGATGAAGAAAGAGAATAGAGGTTCTTGGAGATGGGCTTCAACTCTGTTTGTCGATGCTTGCAGAAAATATTTCCAATGCTTGATTCTCGCTTTTTGAGGCAACGTCCTTTAGTAAGGATGCCAGTGCATTTGTGATGGCATATGGAATCTTATTGAGGAAATTCTGTAAGGAGGTTTGGGAGCCCTCGAAGCACTCCCGTAGCAATACAATTCTCTTGAGCAAATTATCAAACAGTTTGTGTGCACTCTGTTCTTCAACTTGCAGCAACCATCTTCCTCCATTCATTCATCTTTCCTTATTACAACAACACCACAATTAGGATCATAACAATTGGTATCCATAGCCGACGATCCACGGAGGACAAAAATTTTTTTGAACAGCAAGAAGAAGCCCTACAACGGGGGATAGACTCTAATGCAAAAAGTCTTCAGGAGCTTAAGAACAACTTGAACGAGTTGACAGATATGCTGCTTGATTGGGTTGTAAAGCATAAAAATATTTGAGTTGGTATGATATTATGGAGAAATTAGTGAGATTAAAGGTGAGGAGACAAAACTGTGTTGGAAGAAGAAGAAAGTGCAGTGACGGTGTCCACGGAAAACTACTTGGTCTGGGAAGACCAAGCTGTGGAGGAGGGAATAGAAAAGGTAGCTATGGCTTCAATCGAAGATTCAAAAAAATTGTTAGTGCAAAAAAAAAAAAAAAAAAGGGAACAACGGCTATAGAATTAAAGGAAGGGAAGAAAGGGGCTATGGAATCAGGAGGAAAGGAAAAATCAGTAGTTACAGAAATGAGTTTGATTTTTGATTGTGAAATATCAGAAAATTCTAAGGAAACATGGGGTTTATCTTCGGTCTCTAAGGGCGCCGATTCTCATCATAGTGGAGAAATTCTAGAAGAACTTCTTAGAGCACAATATCTTAGTGCCTTGCAAGGAGAAAACGAACAAGCTAGAAAGAATTTCCCTTTTCCTTCGTTGAAGAAAAGCAAACGGCCATTCAAGCTCATAGAGGTTGTCACCTACAGGAGAGAAGTGAAACAACCCTCTGCTAGAAAATCGTTTCCCATGGAGCGGATCCCAAGAACTTGGCCACAACTCTTATGGCATCTCCCTTGGCCAAAATGCAACCCTCAGTCTCTGTTTGTGTCTAACAAGAAGCAAACAAAGGAAATTTCAAATGAAGAGATTCGCTCGGAAGTTTTAAATCCAATAACTTCCCCCAAAAGGGAACGTGGTCAGTGCTCAAGAATTTACTAGCCAACCGTTTGAACAGTGGAATATTAATCAGGTGGAGTGTGGTGAAGTCACTTCCATGTGTTCAGAGAGTTTGAGCTCAGACGAGAACTTGAGTGACCAAGACCATTGTGGGAATGACACTCCTCAAGCTGTTACCGATGCTGCTGGTGATGCAGAGACGTTAAGAGTCGTACTAGAAATTCCTAAGTATGTTAGTTCTACTAGAATCAGAAAAATTACATTTAAGTTCAGTAAAAGATAGAAGGACTATGATAAACAGTCATATGCTTTGGTAGCACAGCTTGAAATTAACAAGAGTGGGAATGGGCAGTCATATCAAGGTTATATTGAGGAGCTCGAGAGAGACATGTTACCAATGGTTAATTCTAGCACAGACGTGCTGCAAGGCAGATATGGAAGAGAGTACTCTGAAACCAGCATTTTCGGTTTACATGCTACTAATATGGATTCCAAATTGTTTAAGAAGGTTGTTCCTACGAATGTAAAGAAGCTGTTAGGAACTGGTATTCTTGATGGAGTTTGAGTGAAGTATATTTCTACCATAGGACATGTGAAGCTACATGGAAGTATACATGGTGGTGGATTTAAAGGTGATGGAGGTCGTGGGAGCGGTGACACCTCCTATAATCAAGGATTCAATGGGGATCTAATGGACTCTGTTGTTAAGTTCATCAACAACAATGGGGGCATTAGCATTGAAGAAGATCATCCTCATCACGTTGCTGTTGGGATATGCGACATTTACTGGAAAAATGCCAAGGTTGTTACTAGTGAGGATTATGAAGATGTCCCTGCAAACAACGAGATGGCACTATAAAAGGCAGTTGCTAATCATCCTATGAATGTAGCCATTGAAACAACAGGCAAGGACTTCCAGATTTATGAGTTGGGTGTATTCACGGGAAAATGTGGAACGACAATGGACCATGTAGTTACTGTTGTTGGGTGTGTTTGTGTGGCATGGTAGTTGTTTGATAAAATGCTTGAGAAGAATCCTGACATTTCTCATGTTTTCTCCAAGACCAGGTTCCTATTACTTGCCAATTTTATTATGTCATCAGAATCATTTAGGACTTTCAGATATTTTCCATCAGTTTACCCTATTGAAATATCTTTTGAAGATGACACACATGCACGCACCATAGAGCTTTTAGAATCAAATTCATATTTTGGAACGGAACCCTTGCAAGTAAAACTTTTAAAACAGGAAGAGGTCGCATGCTTGGATGAAAATAAACCCTGTAACAAATACATAATTTAGAAAAACCTCATGGCCATGGTAATACGCATGCACTGCTCTTTTCCAATGACCTTATGAAAATATGGCAAGATGCTGGTTTGAGATGGGTTCTATTTTTCCAAGATACAAATGGGCATCTGTTCAAGGCAATTCCAGCATATTTGGGTGTAAGTTCTACCAGAAAATACCATGATAACACCCTTGCTGTACCATGTATTGGAGGAATTACAAAACTTACACATGTTGATGGGAGGACTATGGTGATCATTGTGGAATACAATCAACTTGATCCTCTGCTCAGTGCTCAGAGTAACCAGACAAGTTGATGGAGATGTTAACGACGAGGCTGGTCTTTTTTTTTTTTTTTTTTTTTTTTTTTCCTTTTCCAGGAAATATAAACCAACTAATTTTGGAATTGAGTCCGTACATTGAGGAGCTCACTAAAACTGGAGGTGCTATAAAGAAGTTTGTTAACCCAAAATACAAAGATGCTAGCAAGACCTTATTTACATCCTCAACACGATTAGAGTGTATGATGCAAGACTATCCAAAAAACTAAACCTTGAGGACAAGGTTGTTTAATGGAGGGGATTTGTTATGAACCTGTGAAAGTGTCGTTTGGGTTGAAGAAATAAGACGCTACATTTTTATGTATGTTTGAAGCTGGGAAGAATAAAAAGGCTGGGTGTTTATTTTAGTTGAAGCTATGCGTTTTGGCATTAAGTTGTGCGTTTTGGGTTTGGTCTGTCGTTTTAGTACTATTGCCTTCTTTGTCATTTTACCCTTATTTCTCTTTTTCTATTATGGGAGATGCTGTTAGTATTGTACTGGGGTATAAGGGAGAGCAGGGAGAAGGTGGAGGGGATCTGGAATTTTATTACTGAAATAGTTTTTTTTTTTCATTTGGGAGGAATTGGGGACCTTGAATACCCCAAGGCATAGCCATTGTCTTTATATTTCTTGTTCTTGATTATTCTTTTAGTGTTTGTATTACTGTTTTATTCTTTAGATTCATAACACATTCCACGGGTGTGGTAGTTCGTTTCCTTGGGAATCTTTGAGGTGATAAGAGCCTGGTCGATTTGTGGCGATGACCATGTATGGACCCTCCCATTGGGGGCCCAGTTTTTCTTCGTCCCGCATCGCCGTTCCAGTTTCCTTGAGTACCAATTCCCCTATTTTGAATGTTCTCGGCCGCACACGCTTGTTGAAGCACCTCTCGGCCCTTCTTTTGTTGGTTGCAGCGTTTATCTATGCTTCTAGTTGGACTTCTTCCAGCAGGTCCAGCTGTTCATCTAGCCGATTTCTATTGGATTATAGTTCGAAGTGTTGAACTCTGTATGAGAGAAGTCCAATTTCTACTGGCGGCATAGCCTCGTGTTCGTAGGTGAAGGTAAAGGAAGTTTTTTCAGTCGGCGTCTTCACCACGACCCGGTAGGCCCATAGCACGGCGGGGAGTTCCTCAGCCCATGCACCTTTTTTGTCGTCAAATTGTTTTTTGAGTATTCCCATTATTGTCTTATTAGTTGCCTCGACTTGCTTGTTGGACTAAGGGTGCCCTGGGAACAAGTATCATCCCCAACTCTCTGCACCAATTTCCATAATAGTCGGAATTGAACTACCTCCAGTTGTCTAAGATGATAGTGTGCGGGGACGCCGAACTTAGAAATCACCTATCTCCAGTGATATTGCTCTCAGTGATAGTAGCTAAGGTTTCAGCTTCGACCCACTTGGTGAAATAGTTGACAACCACCACTACGAATTTGACTTCTCCTTTTCTCAGGAAAGTGGGCCGACTAAATCAACTCCTCACTGGGCGAACGACCAAGGCGTAATGATCAACGTCAAATTCTCTGGCAGGCAATGGCGGATTTGGGCATATTCCTGGCATTTCTGGCACTTCCTGTGTAACCTTTGGCTTCTCAGAGGGCTTGAGGCTAGTAGTAACCCACCCTCGTCACTTTTTCGACTAGTGCATGTCCTCTCGAATGGTTCTTATAAATTTCCTCGTATATTTTTGCTAGCACATATTGAGTCTCCTCTAGGGAGATGCATCTTAAGAGAGGATCCAAGTGACCTCGTCGGTATAAGACCCCTCAATCATTGCATATCATGCCACTATGTTCCTGACTTTTTTCACCTCCTGTCTATCCTCATGCACCTCACCAATTTCCAAATATCTGACTATGTTCTCTGCCGAATCTAGAATTTCGGGTCATATTTCCATTACTTCAATTTCAACGGCGAGTACTTCCAGCATTCTGATCACTGTATTTTTCGGCAGGGGAGAATCTTCTTGTCCGGATGCCGCGCATGCCAGTTGGTCTGCCTTTTGATTCTTTGTTCTCGGTATTTGCTGAATCTGGAAATATTTGAAGTGAGCGCGCTCAGCTTCTACCAATGCCAGATACCTCCTTAACTTTTCACTCTTTACAACGAACTCTCCTCGTACTTGATTCACCACCACTTGGGAATCGACCCATACTTCGATTTCGATGGCTTCTAAAGCTCGAGCTACCTGCAAACCTAAGAGAAGCGCTTCGTATCCTATTTCATTGTTTGTCATTTTGAACATCAATTTAAAGGCATAATTGTGCTCTTCCCCTTCAGCTGCCACAATATGTACCCCCACTCCCCCTTTAGCTCGGCAAGACGGGCCTTCAACGAATATTTGCTAGGGCTTTATAGGGCGTGCACCATAGTCCTCCACTAGGAACCGTGTGAATTCAGTGACGAAATCCGCTAATACTTGTCCCTTTATGGTGCTTCGAGGCGCGTACTCAATATCGAATTCACTCAGTTCCACTGCCTAATTCATGAGGCGTCTTGAGGCATCCGGCAGTTGTAATACCCTCTTTAGCGAGGTCTTCATTAGGACTAGTACTGGGTGAGCCTGAAGTATGGGAGCAACTTTTGCGTGGTTACCACCAGCACGAAAGCTAACTACTCTATGCGGGGTATATGGTTTTGGCCCCTCGATATGCTCGACTGATGTAGTAGACCAGCTTTTGTATCCCCTCTTCCTCACGCACTAGAGCCGAAGAAGCCGTCTGGGGAGATACGGCCAAATACAAGGTCAAGGTTTCCCTACTTTGCGATTGGCTAAGGAGCGGGGGGCTCATGAGATACATCTTCAGGGCTTCGAATGCCTGGTCGCACTAGTCATCCCATGTCTTCACTTTCCATAGGACTTTGAAAAATGGTAGACACTTTTCGGTTGATCTTGAGACGAACTTGTTGAGGGCGGCGACTCGCCCAGCCAACCTCTGTACTTCGTTTATATTGCGCGGTGCAGCCATGGTGAGGACGGCGTGCACCTTCTCGGGATTCACTTCAATGCCTCGCTCGAACACCATAAACTCCATAAACTTCCCCGATCCAACACCAAAGGCTCATTTTGCTAGGTTCAGCTTCATTTGGTACTGCTGCAGTATCGCAAAAGCCTCTCTCAAGTCATCCAAATGTTATTCCAAGGTCCTGCTTTTGACCAACAGTTCGTCCACATAGACTTCCATATTTCTTCCTATCTAATCTTTGAACATGTAGTTGACCAACCGTTGGTAGGTGGCCCCCGTGTTTTTTAGGCTGAATGGCATCGCCTTATAGTAGTACAATCCTCAGTCTGTGATAAACGAAGTCTTCCCCTCTTCTTCAGGTTTCATATGGATTTGGTTATACTCTGAGTAGGCATCCATGAAGCTGAGCATGCGATGACCCGTCGTCAAGTCGATAATGAGGTCGATGCGAGGGAGCAGGAAGCTGTCTTTCAGACAAGCTTTGTTGAGGTCCGTGAAGTCAATGCACATTCTCCATTTGCCGCTTGGCTTATTTACTAACACCACATTCGACAACTGGGTAGTGAGCTTCTCGGATGACCCCACCTTAAGCAGTCGGTCCACTTCTTCGGCTATAGCAACGTTCTTTTCTGCACTTAATGCTTCGGCGCTTCTGTAACATCCCTTTGGCTTTTGGGTCCACACTTAAACTGTGATGTATGATTTCAGGTGCTATCTCGGGCATGTCCCATTGATTCCACGCAAATACATCCAGATGTTCAGCGAGGAGTTGTCGCATGGCGTCTCAAGCTTCTTGCATCATTTCGCTGCTGATCGTCACCGTAGCTTCCGGTCGATCTGCGTGGAGAATAACAAGTTCCAGTAGTCCAATTGGCTCTGCCTTTCAGACTTCCTTTCGTCTCGAACTTCACTTGTAACTTCCACGCAATCAGGGGTTAGAGGCAGAATGCTTGTCTCCTTCGTTATACGCTGTGCTTCATTCACGCACGCATGGCCTTTTCCTATTGCGATTTTTTTGTTTCCGCATGCCTGGTGCTTTGTGTGGCCTACTTCCATGTCTCAAGTTGCTTCAGCAAACCTCTGAGTCGCCTGGAACGGGCTATCTCGGGCGTATGAAGGACATGCAAGATCTATTACGATCCCATAGGGGGCGCCACTGTTAACGTTGTATTTCGCACGCCTTTGGGCCAAGCTCCGATAGCTCAAGTCTTAAAAAACGAGCCTTGCACAAGGTAGAAGAGAGTGCGGCTTTGAGAGGGAGGCCTAGGGACTGGGTTACCTCCGATTGCAAAATTAATAAATATTCTTGGAGCATAGTAAATAAGTAAGAGAGTTTAGGAATCAGAGAAGTCTTTTGGTACATGGAGCTTGCTATTTATATCGTGTCTGGGAAGGGTGCAGATAGTCTTTTTCCCACAAAGGTCACGCTTCTCTTTTTGTGTCTGCTGCCAGACTTTCTTTAATGTGGCGTGGCTCTATTTCGGCTTCATAAATGTGGCATGTGACTTAATCAACAGTGTCATTAATGCGGAGGGATTTCGTGTCCCATGATCCGATTTATGTGAGCTGTAGATGGCCTGATGACGATGAATCCAAGGTCCTCCGTGTTTGCCGCGTGTTCTATGCATATAATGTTCCCTAGGGTGGCCGCAGTGTGTCAGGTTGATCTGACACTTTGTTCCTTGCTTGGATAGGGAACCCTTCGGGCTGGGCTTCTGGGCCGAGACCCAGTGGGCCTTTCTTTGGGGGAGAAATCCCCTTACACGATCCACAATAATAATTTTAAATGATAACAGGAGTTTTTTTTTTAATTGAAAATAAGAAATCATAATTTGTAATTCATGATCGATTACAACCATGATCATGTATTTTAAATATGGTTGATAAATATGTTGATATTTTTTTTTATATTTTCAATTATTTTTACGTGATGAGTTTTGTATCATTATGAATGAATAATATACAAAACAAATATTAGTAACACAACATAAGTAGTTCACCTCCTTAAAGTAAATTTCTAGGATCTGCCGAAGCTGCCCGTAGGTTCTTCTCATGCCTAAGACATGAGTTTGTTTGCCAAGAATGGGAAAATTGTCATCCTCTTTGTGTTGAGAATGCCATCGGTTTGAGCTTATTTCATGGATTAGTTGAGTAAGAACTGGGCGATATGTCTACCATTTGATACCCACAAATAATGCCAACTTTTTCTCCTTATCAACCACTGGACAGAAGGTTGGTTGCTTTAAAAAGAAGTAAAATGATGTTTTCAGTAAGAAGAATAGACCCTTGGCCTATTGATTGGCTATCACCAACATGGAATAGAGCCCTGAATTATTGATGGACACTATGACATGCAATCATGCAAACCACTTTCCCTCTGTCTAAATGTACAAATCTTTCGTTTGTTTTTTTATAAAAAAGTGAACACCATGACAAGTATGAAAAATTCACTTTTTATTTTTTAATTTTTTAATAAAATGCTTGTGCAAGTCCTTACATTTGGATTTATACATTTGGATTTTGTTCTTATCATTATTTTTAAAAGAAAAAATAATATTACTATGCCGTCTTATTTTACCTTCTCATTTTGACCATTCATATATTTAATTTTTTTTTATATATTTTTTTTCTATTTGATTAAGGAAATGACTATTAATGTATTGATATTTTTTTTATATTTTTTAAAAATATTTAAAAATATTAAAAAATATAAATAAAAAAATTAAAAAATTAAAAAATGAAATTTTGCCTGGAGTGGCATGCCCAGTGGTCATTGCTTAGTTGGGCGGCACCCTAGCAACACTTTAAAAGAAAATAGATACTTTCACCCTTCAAGAGCAAGGATAAGACATATAAGGCTTGTTTGGTTAGGCCTTTCTATTTTTCTAATTTTTACAAACTTGATAAAAAAAAAAAAAAAAAAAAATCTTTCAAAATCAAACCAAATATCTTCAATTTAGAATAAATATGTTACTTCAAATTTTCAATTTTTTTCATCTAATAATTTCACAAATACAAAAGTTAAAACATTTCTTTACAACAATAAATTAAAATATGGCTATGATTTGAGTGATATTGAAGGAATTCTTATAAAAAACCAGTTGGGACATGAGTGAGTGAATGAGTCGAATCCAGACCAAATGTGTTGTGTGCCCTTTGCTAAGCATCTAACCCACGTTTACAAACTTTAAAACAAAACACATTTCAAAAAAAAGAAATATTCAAAATTTTATTTCTCCTTTCACAAAACTAGTAAACAATACATCTAAAAAGTCTTACACAAATTCTCTAGATTTTCTCAAAAATGGGGAAACCAAACATGGCGGATATAGGAACTTTCCTTGATATTAGAATTTAAAAGTTTTTCCTACAATTTAAATATTTTAACTCAAACTATTTCACTATTATTTACATAATTCTGAAATATTTGAAGTGTCCAAGCTAGCCCTAAGTCTATATTAAGAATGCTCGTAAATAAGATTGTTGAGATTCATCTTTTTGAATCCCAATCAAAGTTTATGACACAAATGATGATTTAATACGATATCAGAGTATACGTAACCTAACCGATATTATTTCAGGTGATGTATAAAATATAAATTAAATGATTAAACTTGCATATTCTTCTCATCATAAAACTTTGGTTTATAAGTATTTTAGACAAAGAATATTGGAATGATCTTGCTCTGTTATTCATTCTACAAAGCTTCAAAGAGCACCTACCAGTTTCAGATGAATGTTAGGTGCAGCAATGCAAGAAAATGAAATTGACAAAAATAGATGTAATAATTCTTCAAGCTATTTGAATGTCTAATTCTAGACTATGATTTAGTCAAATGGGCCGCCGCCTCAATCCGAATTAACCATCTTATCATGGCGGCAACAAACCTTCATCAACCACTTTGTTGGTGTTGAGAATGATATAAGTTTGAAAAAAATACTCTGCCACCCAATAGTTACCGCTCTATTTGACCACTCAATGAATTTTATTTTTTTTATTTTACATAATAATGAATGAAGTGATTTTAAATATATTGATGTATTTTTTAAAAAAATATTTAAATATATTAAAAAAATATGAATAAAAAACTAAAAAAATAAAAAATAAAAAATTACAAAAACAACTAGCGTTAACAATGAGTAGTGCTACTCAGGTGGCAGAGTAGCACCGCTCGTTAAGTTTTCATGATTTGAATAATACAATCTTAGAAGAAATTGGTACAATTCTAATCATAAAAGAAAGTGATAACATTATGAAAAATAAAACTCATTAAGTTTTTGAGAAATAAATATTATTCTTGAATTTTTTTATTATCAATTACACCAATAGGAGCCTCATATTTCATGTAACTTTTCATTTACGTGATTGATTTATGACACTACTTAAAATATACCATATCAACTAGTTTGACTAAATCAATTGAGGATGAAGAATAATATTGGTTTTAATTATGTTTGGTCGATCCGCGGCAGGGGTGAGGAGACTTTCAAAGCGATACTGGATGGTTTGGATATTAAGAATATTTTAAAATATTTAAATAATAAAATAATTTATTAATAATAATAAAATAGTTTGAATTAAGATATTTTATTAAAATTTTAAAAAATTAGAGAAAAAAAGTTGAATAAAAATATTATAAATTTTTAAAAAAATTTAAATATAATTTTTGTTTGAAAGTTTGAGAAAATTTAAGAAAGTTTTGTGTTTTATTTAAGAGTGTAGAAAAGTTATAACAATTAAATAATGATTAGATGAAAAAATTAAAAACTATTTTATATTTAAATAATATTTAAAAAGAAAATATTTGAGAATAACTGTTCTATATTCTTAAATCAACTCTAAAACTATGGATTCAATGGCCGATTAATTAAAGTGTAAAGGATCTACTGGAAGAAAAAAAAATATATTCATCATTTTTATATATTATATATATATATTTTTTATCAAATATGTGATATAAAAATAATAAATAAAAGAATTCAATTGATTTAAAAATAATAAAATAAAAAAATAATATATAATATGTGAGAATAATAAATAATAAAACTCCTGAAATAACGCATATCAGAATCCGAGGAGCGAAGAGAGGAAGGAACATTACAACATGAGGCATCCTTATCTTCTTTTATCGTTATCTGATGTCACATAAAATAATCGATGAATCAATAAATAATAACAAATAAATATTTCAAAATGTTTACAAACAAATATTTTTTTTTTTCTCAAATTATAGATTAAGATATGGCAACAAAACTCTTCCCCGACCAGAGACGGAGGATTGGACGCTTGGAAAGAGCATCCTTATCCACTGTCTCAAAACGGGTCCATTACTCCGAAGGTTGACTGACCGTTATGAGCTGAAAAATCAAGTAACCCAAAACTCAGAACAAACATAAAACCCCTATACAAACTTCCGACTCTGAGCAAAAACATCGTGTACTGTCTCTCTATCTATCTTTTTCCGTGACAGAGATTCTGGTTTTTGAACTATCTGTGTGTGTCTGAAGCCCAAACCTACGTAAATGGCTGCCGAGATATTGGGAGGAGGAGGAGCTGAGACTGAGAAGAAGGTGATGGTGGCAATCGATGAGAGCGAGTACAGTCACTATGCTCTGATTTGGTTACTCGACAATCTCAAAGAATCCATAACCAAGTCGCCGCTTGTGATCTTCATGGCTCAACCTCCCACCAAAAGTAATTACACCTACGCTGCATCTCTTGGCTCTGCTCGCATGTACTGCCCTGTTTCAGCCAGTTAAGTTCTTCAACTTCTTTTGTCTCTTTCACTTCTTTCAATTCTTTTCAGCACGAATGGCAAATGGGTTTAAGGTTTATTTACGATTAAGCATCTTTTTGCATCACAGATCCAGAATTCGTTGCGTCTGTTCAAGAAAATCATAAGAAGCTGGCCCTGGCTTTTCTGGAGAAAGCTAAGGATATATGTGCTAGTCGTGGGGTATGTCCATGAAATTCTCTTAATATTCGATCCATTTTGGTTTACTTTGCAACTTAGCAATTGAAATGACATGGAAATATCAATGTAATCATCCAAGACTTGCAGAGGTGGGGTCACTTAGTTAGTTCTTTTTAGCCTTCTTTTCTTCCTTTGAAAGCTCTCCATATGGCCAAAAGGGTTGGAGGAAAAGATATAGTGGTGTCTTCTGGATCTTGTATACTGTGTTTACTGTTGAGTTTCTATTGGCTTTTGAATTTTCTATGGATCTCTTAAATATTGCTTCAAAAAGTTTATGGACCTATGCTTTGTACGAAAGTTCTTGCATATTTGTAAGCATGCGAAAGTTAATCTTCTGATCATCAGGTAGTACTGAAACTTAAGGCGACTTTGAATGATCATCAATGACTTAAGAGTTGAAAGACGTGTTGTCAATAATCAATAGTAAGATTCCTAAATAGTTCAGTTTGAAATATTCTCTTAACAATGAGAGTGTAAAGCTGATAATATGCGAAATTCAGACATCTTCTGTCTCTTGCATCTTGAAACTCGGCCTTTGAAGTTTAGTTTCAAATTCAGTCTTTACTTCTTTTTATTGCTTTATCATGGATCCTTAATGGCTAGTATTACATTTATCAATGAGAGATTATACTTTAGTCTGCATCAAGTAGATGTAAGTTTCTTTTTGCTGCACCAATTAGAATACCTCAATCATTTATATATCATTTGCAAGTTTTTTAATAAAAAAAAAAGAAAAAGAAAAAGAAAAAAAAAAGATGAGGGCAACAACATCTCAAATAATAGTTGTGGAGAGAAAATTTACAGTGCAGTTCCACCCTGTATGTTCTGGCTTATATTTTTCTTAGCATTGAACTTCCCATTTGCCCCTCCTTGGTCAAAAGAAGCCATATACAACATTGATGTGCCAACCGATCAATTCATTCAACTAAATATGTTTAATATTAAATGAATAGGGCATCTTTTTATTTTTTTGATTGGCACCGGGAATCCGAGAACAAAGCCCCGACTAATCTCGGGGGTGCATAGGCTCTCGACAAGGAGCTTCTCGCAAATGCAACTTGGGTAATTCAAGTAGAAATTCCCCCAGTCCAATGGCCCGTAGGAATTGTTTGCAAACAAGAGGATTTGAACCTTAGACCTAGAGGGAGCATACCACCAAGACCAAGGTCCTTACCACTTGAGCCAACTCCTAGGGGTTAAATGAATAAGTGCATCTGAATGTAAACTTTGTTATCTTTTATTGATACTAATGCTTTGGAGTTCACATGTTTAGATATAGATGAATGCAGTTCCATATTGTTTCCTCCTTTGGACCACAGCCATGTGAAAGACTGGAGTTTTGTTGATGTTTGTTTTCACAGGTAAATGCAAAGACACTTACTGAGGTGGGGGATCCTAGTACAGCCATATGTGATGCAGTTCAAAAGTTCAACATCAATTTACTTGTTTTAGGTGAGCGTGGCCTTGGAAAACTCAAAAGGTTAGTTTCTTTTCATCTTAATTTTGATGCAATGCTTATGTGCTTAATGATGCAACAAAATATCCCTACAACCAAATGAAACTCCAAGTTTGCAACCCATAAGAATGTACTAAGTGGAGCTACATCCCAAAATTGAAGGATGGTTGCATTCCAATGTTAAGATCATGCACGACACATTTAACACAGGCATAGTCAAACTCCCACTAACACTCAATATAGGACTCAATTCATTTGTTAAGATTGATTTTAATGTTGAAAAGGTTTAAACTCCCACTTGAAGTTTTATAAAGCCAGATTGAAAATTTTCCCTCCTTCACTTGATTAACAGCGAAGAGGATATAACTCTTTTCCTTGTAATGAAGTCAATTTTTTTTATATTCTACTTTTGTAATGAAGCCAAACTTGAAAGCACCTGTTAGACACATAACTCTTTTCCTTTCCATTATTCCTGTGATCCTAACTCAGGTCTGTTTGATATGGTTTAGACCTACAGTGAAAGGCAGAAGAAATACTTTATTTTACATGCACAAGCAAGTACACTCTTCACACTTTTTTCATTTGTAATGTATAAGGATATTGACTATTGGGGTTACCGATTCCCATGTTCTGCAAGTTCATTCTTTGCTCTTCTTATTTCGATTCTTATAAATATGGATGTGGGTTAGAGCTCTACCACATTGCTTAGTGCATGAGATCTATTTGGCAATTAGAAAATATTCTTGTCGTGAGACATGAAAATAAGGTCATCTCAATTATTGGGCGCTGATACCATTGTCTTGATACAGGACTCTTCTAGGGAGCGTTAGCAACTACTGTGTTCAGAATGCAAGTTGCCCTGTCCTTGTTGTGAGGAAACCTTAGTACTTAGCATACTCGATATACTTTCAAACTGTGAGTTACTTCATGACAGAGTTTGTTTTAAAGTTGTTTGTTACGATTTAGAATGTAAGTTAATTTCTGAATCAGAACATTGCCTGATGTGAGGATATTCACTCTAATGTTCTGTAGTGAATGATGACTATGAAAGGTGACCTATCTGAAATAATTTTGATCTTCCTCTGGAACACTAGATAGTGTTAATTACAGCCATCTGCTTAGAGATTCCTGTGGAAAAATCTGTAGCTAGAAGA